>NC_136975.1:4463758-4626258 GCF_032717465.1 Coenobita brevimanus
GACTGAAATTTCAGGATGGTCCTTTGGGTTATTCTCACCTAATCCTGGTAGTACTTTCGCTGCTATGCTGTGGCCAGGGATTGTACAGATGGTCCCGGGCGAGGCGGGAGGAAAGTCCAGGGTTTATGTTGCCTACACTAACGCCACCCCTGACCGGGTCAGTATATCGGGTAGGTACAGGGTGGGGACAATAGAACCGTTTGAGGAGATAATGTGGGACGAGAATCAGGAGGATGAGCAAGGGCAAATAACTGGTGTGACACAGGGAGAAGGGAGATTAACTAAGCTCTTTCTAAAAGTAGATGAGTTATGTCCACCGGAGACTAACGAGAATGATGCTCTCAAACGTCTAGTGCGAAAGCATCCTCAAGTGTTTGCCTTGCCTGATGAACCACTGAATATTACACCTTATTTCCTCCATCACATCTGTGCTACAGGACCGGTTGTAAACCGTCGTCCTTATAAGGTACCGGTTAAGTATCACGAAACTCTTAGGCAACAGCTAAATGAACTAAGGGAGCAAAATATAATACGTCCTTCTAGATCACCATATTGTTCACCCTTGGTCCCGGTGGCCAAGAAGGATGGTGGACTAAGAATTTGTCTCGATTTTCGCCATTTGAATAAGCAGATAACATCAGACCCCTTCCCATTGCCAAACATTGCACAAATTCTTTCCCAGTTAGGAGAAAATACTGTATTCAGTAGCTTGGATTTGAGGCAAGGATACCATCAGATCCCTCTGGTTGAGGCGTCACGACTGCTGACCGCATTTTCCTCACCAGACGGTCATTGGGAATATCATAGTCTACGGTTTGGCTTAAAAGATGCCCCTGCTGCGTTCCAAAGGATCGTCAACGAAGTCCTGATAGGACTGACAGGGCGTATCAGTCATACTTACCTGGATGACATAATTGCCTATGGTGAGGATTTTGATTCACATGTACAGAACCTAGATGAGATCCTTGCCAGACTTAAGGAAGCTCAACTTACTCTTAAGTTAGAGAAGTGCAGTTTTTTCAAAGATGAAGTGTCTTACCTTGGACACATAATTTCTGCAGAAGGCTTGCGGCCCCAACCGGATAAAGTCCGAGCCATAAGGGAAATTGCTGTTCCTAAGACACTGAAGGAACTCCAATCTTTCTTAGGGTTAGTTAATTATTACCGTAGATTCATAAGTGACTATGCTAAGATTGCTCTGCCTCTCACAAAATTGACTCGTGGAAAGAAGGAAGTGAAAAACAGTAAACAAAAAATCGAGTGGAACGATGAGGCTGATCAAGCTTTTAGAAGTCTGAAAAGTAAGCTTACTGACGACATCGTACTCAAGTTTCCCTCCTTTCATGAACCATTCTATCTGACAACTGACGCGAGTGGTACTGCGATAGGTGGGGTATTACAACAGGAAGATGAGGATGGACACCTTAGACCGTTGACATATTTTAGTAGGGCATTAAATAAAGCTGAGCTTAATTATGCCACTATCGAGCAAGAAGCCTTAAGTATTGTGTACGGATTGCGGATAAATCGGCCTCTTGTCTTGGGATACAAAGTGATTGTGCAGACGAATCACCGACCCCTCACGTGGCTCTTTAATGTGAAGAAGCCTTCTGGCAGAATAGCTAGATGGCAGATACACGTTGCCGAATACGACTTAGAGGTATCCTACCTGCCAGGACACCAGAACCGAGTGGCTGACGCCTTGTCACGTCTTCGCAGAGAGCAAGACGAAGATATAGAACTTATAGCTGTTACGAGGGGCGTGACCGATACAGACACTGTTAGCTGGAATCTTGACGAACTGCGGAAGCAGCAAGATGCGCATCCGGTTTGGGGATCATTGAAGCGGTATCTTCGCGGCATTGCGGAAATATTGAAATTGAAGCACATCACTACTACTCCGTATCACCCTTCTGCGAATGGATTAGTAGAATGAGTGAACGGAACTGTCATTCAAATCTTACGTACGATGATCGACGTTATGCAAACCATTGGCATTGAATGATACATTAGGCATGCATGGCTTATAATTCAGGGTATAATAGATCGATCAGGGACTCGCCCTATTTCCTGTTGTACCTGAGAGACCCACAAGTACCCTATGAAACGATACATGAGACTCAACCTCATTACAATGTAGATGATGCGAAACATATGCTAGCAGCCATGGCCACTAAAGTATTTCAAAGATGTCAGTTGTACTTGGACCGGGCTAGTACCGAGAATGAGAATTACAGGGCTAAAAAGGCTGTAGTAAAACCGATCAAGGTAGGAGACAGAGTGTACGTACGCACGATTCCTAAACGGGGAGTTGCTAAGAAGTTACAGCCTCTCTATGCAGGACCATACAGAGTCACGGAGCGTGTTAGTGATGTTGTAATTAAAGTACGACGTGTGAAGGATGGAGCTGTCTCCACCCTTCATGTTGATCGTGTGCGAGTAATCCCCGAATCTTGCCTCACCACTAAGGATAATAAGAATGTACGTAGGGCATACCCAGTATATGAAACAGATGATGATGATGATGGTGATGGCGAGGACGGCTCAGATGATTTTACAGCCATTCCGGTATCTAGCCGCGGTGCGACACAATCATCCAACACGCCAGTAAATCAAAGTTCTATGGGTGCTACCAACCCAGTTCAGCAGAGTGGGAATGAAAGTGATAATGAAAGTAGAAGCGAAAATGAGAGCGAGGATGGAGGCGAGATAGAAAACGGAGCGAGCAGTAACGAAGCGAGTGGAGAAGGGGAGTCCCCGAGTAAAGTGGTCGGCCCGGCGCCAGATCGTTTCTCCCCGGCTAGCAGCCTCAGCCCTGCGTCGGCCCCTAGATACAGCCTAAGATCACGCACAACAGTAGACGATTTACCTCTAGTTATGGATAGGCCAATAGAACACACTGACAGGAAGACAAGTAAAGAATAAGTTACTATAGTCGCGACAGCGAGAGGTGGCGGAGAAGCTCATCCCACTCTCTTCCCACTGGAATGTCTGTGATTGGTGGATGGTGGGGTGGGAGGTGCGTGAGTGAGGTTAGGAGTCCATTTGATGACCAGTACAGGTGTACCGTCTAAACTGTTCCAGACATCTTCACCTGTCTGGTGCTACTCTCTCTCTCTCTCTCTCTCTCTCTCTCTATGTATGTAGATATGTATGTACGTTTTTTGTAACATTTTGTTGTGATGTGTTTTCATTATATTTTATAATCTCTTTTTTCATGGTCTTGAAATACAAAGGAAAATACTGTATTTATCATGCTGTACTTATGCAGTCAGTATCCCATTATAAGGCTCATCAAGTCATCCATAATTCATCGCCGTATTTAATAACCTTAAATGTACTGCACCAGCCTCTCCCCTTCAACCCATCTCTCTCTCTCTCTCTCGAGTGAAAAAAGGAAACATTAGAGGGGTATTGATAAAGGATTTGATGTAGAGATAAGTTTCATAATACATAAGGAAGAAGGAAGTTAAAATGAAAGGCAGCCAAGAGTGTGTGTGACCTGAGGAGGGAGGCTAATTCTCAAGGGACAATATCAGGGTTGCCAAGGTCGCGGTTTTCCCGCCAAATTGGGCTCTTTTTGAAGCCCTTCCGCGGGCAGATTTTACCGGTCGCGGGTTGCGGTTTTTTGGGCTGGTTTGAAAACTGTCGCGGTTGTTTGGGCTAGTATGGAGTTAAACCCACATCACGACAATATACTGAGAGAGAGAGAGAGAGAGAGAGAGAGAGAGAGAGAGAGAGTTTAAACATATGGCGGAGAGAGACCCCCTAATACTCCCACAGGGACCAGTGGATGCAGCCAGTGCGGAGACTCCGGAGAGAGTTTTGTTTTATCCCAATTATCGTTGCCAGCAAGCACTGCTGCAGTAGAGGAGGATTTTCTCTCCAGTATAATTTAGTGAAAATGTAAATGAAGAAACAGACAGCAGCATGAAACAGTTGAAAACACTCTTCATGTTAGAGCAATATGCGGACATAAAAAATCTGTTGTAATGATTTCACAAACAAAATTATGTTAGCAAATTTCACATATGACGTACACCAGCAACGAAACACCAGTGATGATGATCATATAGATTTTGAATAATATAAGTGTGATGGAAAGTTGACTCAGAGGGAGAGAAAATACCTTCACTTGCATGTTGTATTACCTAGTGTAATGATAAGTATATTTCAACAGAATCATTGTTGTTTTATGGGCAATAGTGTTTTTATGGCAAATAGGGAAAGTTTAAGTGAATCAAGTGATCATTTCAGGCATTAATAGGGACCTATATATGAATTATTAATATAAAACACTAATTTCGCATAAATAGAGGATTTTTAAAATAATTATTGGTGTTGGGCTACTTTTGGGCTGGTTTTCAGTTGGGTTTCCGCGGGCAGAGCAGGGTGCGACTTGGCAACCCTGGACAATATATTCTGGTGTGTGTGTGTGTGTGTGTGTGTGTGTGTGTGCCCCTCTCTCACTATCATACTCCAGGACTTGTACACTGTTCCACGTCAATAAAGTCATTACCGGTATATGCAATCCCTCCACGTATATATATATATATATATATATATATATATATATATATATATATACTATTTTGGTTACATTTTGTTGTGGTGTGTTTGGAGAGAGAGAGAGAGAGAGAGAGAGAGAGAGAGAGAGAAGAGCAACATAGGGGGAAGAAAAGGGTTAAAGAGTGGCAAGTATGGACAGGTGGATCTTGTGACCTGTGATTCCCTTCAGCCCTCCATGACAATCCCCAGGGACGTGAGCGCAGTGTGAGCCTCAGAGAATGTTTGCCTTTGTTTCCTCTGTATTTTGCATCTTGACTCTTCACCTCACCTTCCAGCTGCTTTGTCTGCTTGTCCGACGGAATGCATTGCTTTTGGCTTGAAATGTATATTGTATGGCCATTCTAATGCTTTATTCTAAAATATAAACTTAGCAGACCTGCGTTCAATCGATCAAAAAAAAAAATCTTGACACAGGTGAACAATGTTTTCACAATGAGCGATGCTCCTGTTGGTGTTGGTTTAAGCCAGTTTATTCTGAATGAATATTTCCCAACCATATGGTACATAAATCCTTCTTTATGGTTTTTCTGAGAGAAATAGCTGAGATTCACAAGCATGAGAAATTTACTAAAGAATTACTTCAAAAGTTTCGTCCAGTGCTTTAAAGTGACAAGACAAAGCTTACATAGATTATTTTATGATTGTGTACACTCATTGCTTAATTCCAATCTATATATATATATATATATATATATATATATATATATATATATATATATATATATATATATATATATATATATATATATATATATATATATACACACTGTATGTATAAATATATGTCTGAATGCATGCATGTACGCCCTCCGGAGCGACGGGGTAGGGGAGAGAAGAAAGGGGCTTAGGATTGACAAGTATGTCCAGTGGACCTGATCTTGTCATCATACCACTCCCTCAAAGCACACGTGTTTCTCTTTCTGTATTCTTCTCTCTCTCTCTCTCTCTCTCTCTCTCTCTCTCTCTCTCTCTCTCTCTCTCTCTCTCTCTCTCTCTCTCTCTCTCTCTCTCTCTCCTCACTCACTCACTCTCACTCACTCACTCACTCACTCACTCTCTCTCTCTCTCTCTCCCCTTCCCTGATTATGGCTTATGGTATTATCCTGTCCTTTGTAATGTTTTACTCCTTAAATGTTTTTGGCTGGACTTTCATATTCTAGAATATCAACATGCACACCTGTATGTATTGTGATATACCACTAGGTAATAGTCTGTGTACATATTAACTGCTGTAGCAATAAATAAAGCTAGCCGAACCATGGCGATCAATTTGGTGACGAAAGGTAATATGAGGAAATATCAGCACTGCTCTCACACCTCCCCATTCTGCCCATCACCGTAGACCAATCAGGGACGAGAGAAGGAAAGCCTTTTCCTCAGTCCTCCCTGAGGGAGGCGCTTCTCCGCCACCTCTCGCTGTCGCGACTATAGTCATGCTATTTTATTTTTGTTCCAGATTATGCTGCTTGCAGTCGTAGTATCAGGAAAGACTAGGCACATTGACCCCCACGTTGAGAAACCTGCTCCAACAGGCCTCATCTATTCTCCAGTCTCCAAACTTATATCAACTGGAAATCATTATGTTGTCCCTGTCTTGTTAATACAGGATGAGTTATACCGACCACTTACTGAGGCACAGGATCTGGTTGACTCTGTCCAGTGGAATATAGATCCCATGGACAACTCATCCACCCTTGTGTCGTCATTAAGAGAGACTTTGAAATCATTTCAACATGAGTTTAGAATTAGATTTGATGACTTAAAGAACTCTGTTAATTATTTGTTGTCGGATAAACCACTGTCAGGTCGTAGAACTAGAGGCGCAATTGATCTTGTTGGCAATATTGCTAATGCTTTATTTGGGACTGCTACCCAGAATCAGGTGGACGAAATTCACACTAGATTGGGTCAAATTGAACAGATGTCCGAGAATGAGCGTCGAGTGTTAAATGTTCACTCCCAAATACTAAATACGACCATAAGAGACATGTCACATATGCATGCTGCAATTACTAAATTGCAGCGGGCAGCTAATATTTCACATGCTGTAATTCGGCTCTTCTCCATAAAAACTCTAGCGTTAGAAGGCGAAGCTCGCATATTTGAGGCTTTTCTTAATCTCCGGTTAGCTTTGTCGGATATCATTGCCGATCATGTGAGGATTAAGTTAGGCCTACAGAATATGATGCAAGCTCGTCTGAGTGTGGACATCGTGCCAAATACCTTATTGCTGGAACTTTTAAATAATATTTCTTTAATGAGACCAGGACTGCTTTTCCCTGCTCGACCCGAATACCTTGCGTTATATAGGGATCTCGTTAAGGTAGTGCCTCGCAAGACTCCCTCTTCAGTGTGCTTCTACTTACTATGGTCCGGTTCAGGGTGACCCAGCAGATACTTATGATGTCTTCCGGATCACTTCCTTGCCTTATAAAGTCCCTGACACAGATGTCTATGTACAGACTGTCCCCTCTGCCAAATTCATTGCACTGAGTGAAAATCGCTTACATTATATGCTTATGGACGATTTCACTCAGTGCCGCACTCATCAGCAGTTGCTGGTGTGCGAGCCGCAGAGTCCAGTGCTGAGGTCAAGTACTAGCACATGTGAGAGTGCTACATTCCTCAACAAGGCCTTTGCGCCTCAGCTTTGTAGGAAAAGTCATTAAAAACTTTGTTCCTGTATTTGTTAAGAATAACGATAAGTGGTGCTTTTCTACGAATAAGCCTATGCAATTTACTCTTAATTGTGCTGTTAATGAGATAAGTAAGACAATACAGATTGTTAAAGGTATAGGACATTTGGTCCTGGGTGACGGTTGCAGTGCTCATAGTGAAACACTCACACTTCCAGCTTATGCCACCCTCACCAAGGATACTAAACTGTCTCTACGTGTGAATCTGTATGGCTTTATGAAAGGTAAAGGGACAAAAGACGCCGTCATTAAGTGCCTTTCTAGCGATACTGACTACTGCAGGGTATTCATTGACCTCAAGGGTGCATTCGATAAGGCCAATGGAGAAGTAATTTTATATGAATTAGCTAGCTTGGGGGTAAGGGGAAGATTGCTGCACTGGGTGGGGGATTATCTCTTTGGGCGGCGGGCCCAGGTGTGGACCCAAGGGACACTCTCCCGGGAAAAGCATCTGGAGCTTGGTACACCACAGGGAGGAGTCCTAAGCCCATTACTTTTCAATCTTTTAATGAACAAAGTGGCGCGTGAAAACCTGGGTTTCGGGGTCAGTGCAGTAATCTATGCCGACGACATCATGATACAGTCCAAAACTTTTGATGTTATGCAAACTGCACTGAACAGGTTCGGCAACCTGATCAAAAGTCTGGGTCTTGTAATTAACGAGAGTAAGACAAAGTTCCAGTGCCGTGCGTTAGGGGAAAAACATTTAGTAATCAATGGCAAAAACATCGAGAGGGTGAGAATTTACAAGTACCTAGGTATGTATGTCGGCTACACAGCAGACTGTAAAGATGCCGAGATGACCCACATAAATAACGCAATGCAAGGCACGATTGCAGCCCTTGAGATCAATGGCCTATAGTGGTGCAGGGGTGGGTGTACCAGTACTAAAAATGATGTACCTCACTACTGTCAGATCGGTATTAGAGTACGCAAGCCCAGTCCTCTCTTGCCTTGGTGAAGGAAGGCTGGAAAAACTTGAAAAAATCCAGAATGCCGCAATGAGAATCATACTTAGCTGCCCAAGGAACACCATGATAGATGTCATGAGACTTGAGCTAAATTTGCAGAGTGTAAATAATAGAATTCAGGAAGACAATGTGGCGGCTGCGATAAGACACATGCGGTCAGAAAGCGGACTGGGACTCCGTAACAGCATCAAAGATGTTGTTAACGGAACCAGAACCTTCTGGAGGCAAGGCAAGAATGGCTATGTGAAAGACCTTGCGAGGAACGTACTCAAATACGAGGTACAAAACTTCTGTGAGGAGATACCGCAGGCACCTGGGCCTCCACCCTGGGAAGAGGAAGAGGTAAAGGTGAGCATATCTCCACTACAGAAAAAGAAAGAATGTTATGCTGTAGGTGTGTTAAGGACACATGCACAAAACCAAATAAATAAACTCTACAATGAAAACACTGCTCACGTCTACTGCGATGGTTCGGTCAGAGAGGATGGCAGAGCAGGGAGTGGGATCGTAATATTAGATAAAACAGACAGTGCATGTGTACAGAGCGAAATAAATTTTAGAATAAGCAACAACGTGTCTTCCACTCAGGCAGAGCTATATGCAATATTATACGGCCTCAGGGAGATCACAGGAGGTGAAGGAGACGTGTGCTTCTTCGTAGACAGCCGAGGAGCACTGCAGTCCCTTAAGAGCACAGCACCTGCACTGGCAGACGTAGTCTTCCAGTGTAGAGCTGTCCTGCATCAGCTCAAGCAATCGGGTAGATTCATATCATTCACATGGATACCATCCCATGTTGGAATACCAGGGAACGAAAGAGCTGACGAACTAGCCAAGAGTGCAGCAGAAAAAGAAGACATAGATGTAGTATGCCAACTAACCTTGAAACAGATTAAAACTATTATAAGAACAAAACAAGGTCAAGAGGAAAATCAGAGAATGGAGCAGCAACATTCTAGTAGTGAAACTATGTATCACTATACTAACGTTGCTCTGAGAACCCACTTCACATATGGAAAATATAGAAATAAGTGGAAAGATTCTGTATGCACTAGACTGAGGTTAGGCTATAAATATCTGTGGCAGCTTGGAGTGGATACGCCATTCTTCTCCCAGCGCTTGCAGCAGTAACATCTCTTCCCCAGTCCCCTGGTAGTCAAACTTGGAATCACATCTCCCAAGACTTTCGCGCTGCTATCTAGGCGAACTTGCAGTTAACTTCAGTGACTTTTGTCTCCACGTTCCTTTTCTACTTTGTCAGCTGGCATTCCGGCCTGCCACTTAGAGTCCCTTGCCGTAGTACGAAGCCGAACCCTGAAGGGGTACCGTTAGGGTACTTCCACGAAGGGGGGCCTCAGAGGCCTGGTTATAGGAGGCGGCAAGGGTGGCATTCTGTTAGGGCTAGGTTAGGCAAGACCCTCACGGGGCAGTGACGGGGTCTCCCACGACGCCCTCTAGAGGGCGGGGAGTTAGGCCCCCCGTTACTGTAGGGAACTGCCGGACTGCTTGCTGACATTTGTTTGTCTACTTAGATTGTTTATTTATTCAGTCCCGTACATATATATGGACACATAGGCTTGCGTACATGTGTACATTTACTGATGTACGTGTGTATGTTTGTGTGTGTGTGTGTATATATAAGTAATTAAGGAAGGGGTAAATAAATATATAATTAGACAAATTATATATATATATATATATATATATATATATATATATATATATATATATATATATATATGTATATATATATATATATATATATATATATATATATATATATATATATATATATATATATATTGTATAGTAATATACATATATATATAGAGAGAGAGGGAGACTTTTTGCTGACATTTATTTGTCTACTTAGATTGTTTATTTATTCCGTCCCGTATATATATATGGGCACATAGACTTGCGTACATGTGTACATTTACTAGTGTACATGTGTATGTTTGTTTGTGTGTGTGTGTGTGTGTGTGTGTATAAGCGAAGGAAGGGGTAAATAAATATATAAACAGACAAACTATATATATATATTGTATATTAGTATACATACATAGAGAGAGAGAGAAAGAGGGAGATTTTTTCCATGCGTGAAGATGGCGAGAGTTAAAATTAAACACTCCCGCCCTAAACTCCGGAACACCCAGATTGTACTGCTACAGGTCCTGGCTAAATCTGAAGTAGCCACTTTGAAAGTGTTTCCCACCAATGATGCTTTAATCATACTGACGGCAGATGACTCGAATGCTGACAAGATCTTCTCAGAGGAATGCACTCGAGATCTCCTGGCCAATGACAATGAACCTGTCCTTCCCACACAACTGCGCTCACGTAAATCCGTCATCCTAAGAAACGTAGACAACATCATCTACGACAACAATGAGGATGACATCATACAAGAAATAACCTGCAACAACACCTTCATTCGGGAGGGAGACGTGGAGAACATCTACAAGTTTCCACGCTCTCACAACATCAAAGTAACATTCAAACAGATTGCGCAGGCAAAGAAAGCAACTGAGGCAGGACTTAAACTGTTCTACCTCAGCATTCCTCACTACCAAATTGAACAAGGACAATTTATCCCGATCTTGACCTGCTACAAGCTCTATGCAGTCGATGGACACTCGGTAAAGGACTGCCCCAAACCTCGAGAGTACAAAGTATGCTCCCTCTGTGCCAGCACAGAGCACAAGTACACACAGTGCACCTCAAGCACAAAAAAATGTGTTAACTGTGATGGTGAACATGGAGCAACTGCCATGTCCTGCCCTATAAGGAAAAAAGCGGTGCAGGAGAAGAGAAAGTCTATTGCCCAGTTGCCTGAACAGCAAGCTGGACAATCAAGAACTTACAGTACAGCCGCTGCAACAACAATCAACAGCAACAGCACTACCACTAACTCACCCCTACCAAGCCTCACAGTCCCGCCCAGTACTATTCTGTACTGCATGTATGAAGCACATATGCTTAATGCAACATACCCTGGGACTTATGCTACTCACCTAAATAAACTGTTCCAAGACAATGGAATTCCACCTGTCAAGGCCCCAAGCAACCCACCCTCTAAAGCTATCCTAAACAAAACCAATGCAGTTACCACCACACCCCCTACTGCCTCCCCTCTACTCCCCGCCTTCCAGACTGAGTTTTCAACCCTCACCACGCCCTCAGAATCAGCAATCACCGACAATGAACTGATGGGGAATCCCCCCATCGCCACCCAATCGCACCCCCCCCACCCAGGTAACAGCTGAATCAATCAGTGATGAAAACCCGACCCCACCATCGCCCTCTAAGGCAGAAAACGCCACTTCTAACGCTACTCTACCGTCACAGAACACAGAGTATATAACCGATGCCTCCACTTCAGAGGAAGACGAAGAGACCGACGAAGAAGAAGTCAGTGCCAGTGAACTAGGAGGAGTAATAATCTACAGCCCCGAATCCCTCCAGGAAAATAAAACAAAACTAGATAGGCAACAAATAGCAGCGCTAACAATCGCATCACATGTAAAAATCGAATACGCCAATGACAACCTTTCAACAAAGTACGTGTACAGTCTGTTCATCCAGAAAAGGGTTGATATCAACTCATGCTAGTTCAAGGTTGCGAAACCCGGCTTCTTCAACAAATGCCATAGTGTTTTCCTCCGCACTGACAGACTTAGAAAAAACCCTACTCGTACTGTTAACATATAAATGGAAACGATAAGAGTAATTCAACATAACGTCCTCCACTGGCCGACAAACAAACGAACTCTAACGACGATCTACCAAACGAGAGCACCTGACGTCGTTCTCATCAACAGCCACGGAGTAAAAATCTATGGCTACACTGTCCACAAACGTAACACCAGTGGTGAGAACGGCGATGGCTCAGCTATAGCCATCAGACACGGACTGACATACAGACTAGACGATGACTGTATTACAGACATGCTCTCAATCACGCTGCAAACCACGACAGGACCACTTAAACTAGCAACGACGTACATTCCCCCACGACGACCTTTCTTACCCTTCCCCGACTTTCACAAACTACTCTATGACAACGACCCTGTATACATACTGGGCGACCTAAATGCCAAACATCCAGCCTTGGGAGACAATTATGACAATACAGTAGGACGAAACCTAATGACATTCATTAACGCAGGCACAGCACTGCATACTGGCCCCAACTTCCCAACCTTAATCCGCCATAATAGTGCCACATCACCTGATATCATCATCACCAACAACCGTGCCCATCATCACACCTTCTCTCAACCCGGCCCTCTAACTTCATCAGATCACATACCCATCGTATTCACCATCTCCACCTCACCTATACATATCCCTGCCACACCCAGACTCAACTACAGACAAGCTGACTGGGACCTTTTTAGAAAGACCTCTGACGCCTCCCTCCCTGACCTCCCCTTCCTTGACAATCAGACTCTGGAACACATAGACACTGCACTTGAGCAGTGGCTTAAAGCAGTGGATAGTGGCATTAAAACTGCTATCCCTACAACAACATTTAAAATTATTAGAGCACAAAGACCTTCCCCAGAACTGCATGTACTCCAGACTCACTATACAAGACTGCACAACCTTGCTGAACGACAGGGACTGACATACGACCAATACCAAGAATATCGACAGCTTCAAAGAGACATACAGACACTGTGCAGACAGCTCTGCAATGACCAATGGAACCTTAAAATCACCCAGCTGACAGAGAAATATCCTGACCTAACCAAGTTCTGGCGAGAAGTACGTCTTCTCAAAGGAACAGACAAACGACCCACTCCTTATCTGATTGACCACCAAGGACGTAAAATACATGATACCCAAGGACAACTGACTCTTTTTACCAACCTATGGCGTGACATTTTTCAAATATCTGACGACGAAAATGACGATTTTGACGAGGACAACGAACGAATGGTCCTTCACTTCCTCAATGACAACAGAGACAGAATCCTCCCCCATGACACAGCAGACTTCTCCAGACTAACGAACACCCTTCTCACTAGACGAATCACAGTAGACGAACTTAAGACATTAGTCACAAAAACGAAGAACACGGCCCCAGGACTGACAGGCATTAACAAACAAGTTATCATGGAATGCTCACACTCCATGATAGAAAGACTCATCGACATTTTCAACGCCTCCCTGTCCGCGGGATACTTCCCTGACAAACTTAAAGAAGCCGTAATAGTAATGATACCTAAGCCAGGAAAGACTGACACGACACCCGAGACCTATAGACCAATCTCACTGCTCGAAGTACCAGGAAAACTGCTTGAAAGGATCATCAACAGAAGACTCCGACTTTACCTAGAGACAAACAGACTTCATAACCCCAGACAGTACGGCTTCAGACCACAAAAAGACACAAACAAAGCCATAGCCCTGACTTACGAGACTATCGCCCAGACCCTGTCGAGACGGGAACAGTGCTGTCTCGTCCTCAGAGACGTAAGCAAGGCCTTTGACAAGGTCTGGCATGAAGGACTCAAATACAAACTATTACAACTAGAACTCCCTACCATCCTCGAGAAGTTTTTATGCGACTTTGTGACTGACCGCACCGCGAGAATTAGACACAAGGACCAGTTAGGCGACGTTATACAGCTCGACAGTGGGGTGGCACAAGGGAGCGTCCTCTCCCCCACCCTATACATTCTTTACACTAGAGACACCCCCCCCCCCCACCTCCAGACTGCCTAGACATAATGTATGCTGACGATGTGACTCAAATATTGACTTACCAAGGACGGTCCAAACTCATGATGGCCAGCAAAGTAGCCAGAGAAATCACCAGAATCAGTGATTATGTGAAACGATGGAAGATCAGGACTAATCAACAGAAATTTAAAATAATTCCATTAGCACAAAAATACATGGAAGAAATCATTGTGGATGGTGAGCTACTAAACACAAGCAATGAAGGAAGCCTGTTAGGCCTCACAATAACTCAGGCCGGGATCACAAAACATGTAAGGGAACGAATATGCAAGGGGAAGGCAGCACTGTCCACCCTCTACCGTTTTAAAACGCTAAATAGAAAAATAAAAAGCCACCTCGTTAAAGCCTACATTCTCCCTTTGCTAGAATACCCTCCTGTGCCACTGGACACTATATCAAACACCCAAAAACTAAAACTACAAAGAGTATTAAACAAAGCTCTGAGATTTGTCGAAAACGATCATCACCCCTTCAACTATATCACAGAACAATTCCACAGCATGCACAAAATAGCTGCACTAAACATCCGGATGCACAAGAGGGCAGGAAAAATCTGGCAAAAACTAGAAGAGACCAGAGACCCAAATTACGAGGACGTCACCAACAAAGAATACGGGAGGATGCATAATTGGTTCCCCAGCTCCCTCTTAAACAGAAATAGACCTCCACCAAACCCAATTTATACGTCCCTCTAACAACAACCCCTCTCATTATATATAATAACTAATAATACAAACGGTAGCAACGAAGCGAAAGACCACGTTACCCTATATCCCATACACCTGCCAACCTTGAACTGACAGCACCAGACCACCACTACTGTCAGGAGACAGTCGCACTGCACACTCATTCCCTGCCCACTCCTGAGTGAATGCACTCCGTCGTCCGTTGTGCTAGCTCCTGAAACCAAAATGTAAGGAGCTGTCACATCTGATGGCGGGGTCGTGAACGTGGAGTGGGTTGGGAATAGACATTGCCCATGCACAGCCTATGCCTCGTGCCCCCTGGTGAATGCCATGGGGAGGAAAGATAATTTCTATCCTTCCCCCCCCCCCATTTTCTCTAATACTAAAACTCCTCCTTTCCATGACTATAGAGCCTGTGAAATAGAGAGCAGCAACCCACCAAGACAGCAGAACCCACCAATGCCACAGAGACAGGCACCACCCTTAGTAGCGCCGGGGGTACAAACTATGGCTCTTCACCTTCATCGATATATCTACCCTTGTCTGCACATACACAGAGTGACCGCTGTATAGGACCAACAGGAACACAGCATACACAAAAAATAAAAACTAAGCCACAGCAATGGGGACGGCCCCCAATCTTTATACCTCCGACTGTCTTTCATATTTCCCCACTTAATCTCTTCCAATCTCTCTCTCTTCTTTCCCCCCACTTTTCTATGACGAAGTGACGAAGTGAAGTGGATACGCCAGATCATAAAACGTGCTGCAGACTGTGTAATGAACCCAGAGCCCACACCCTGTGACACTATGTACTTCACTGCTCAAATTTAGCGCAGTTTAGAAATCCTGCTGTAGACTCAGTGACCGAACAAGTCGTTTGGATGTTTAATAACGATAAAATAGGAAGTATACTGAATTGTAAAAACATCAAACACATACTTAAGTAGACATTGCTATATTGTGATGTAAGAGTAACTGAACAAAATATCTGAGTAGGGTGAAGAGTACATTATGCTCTTATGTAATATCTCAGAGCAGGGTGAAAAGTACATTATGTTCTTATGTTAGTATGTAATATCTCGGAGTAGGGTGAAGAGTAGCTCAGCGTCCTCATCCCTTTGAGGTGATAATGTAATATATAGATATACCTGTACACGTATATGTATGTATAACTGTTTGTCTCAATAAACTGTCTAAATTCTAAAAATACACCCTCTTAGTCAGTCTTTCATTCTCCATTCTCTCCACATGTCCAAACCACCTCAGTGTATTTCTCCTAATCTTCTCAACCACATCCACATCCACCCCACAACGTTCCTCCACTTCTTCATTCGTCAACCTGTCCCTCCATGTCACTCCACATGCTCCTCTCAAGTAACACATTTCCACTGCTCTCACTCTTGACTTGTTCCCCTCTTGCAAGGTCCACGCCTCGCTTCCATACGTCAGGGTAGGTACAATACTATCATGCAGGGACTTCTTAACTTCCATACTCAACTCCCTATTTCTCATCACTGCTTTCAGTGAACCAACAACCTTCCTTCCCTCCTGTACCCTTTCACGCACTTCATCCCCCAAAGGCCCATCCTTACTCATCACGCTACCCAAGTACTTGAATGCACTCACACTCTCCATATCCTCACCATCCAACCTCACTGTACATTCTGTGACTTCATTCCTCTCAAACACCATAACTTTACTTTAGTTTACATTAACTTTCAGCGTCCTCCTCCTACACACTGTCCCAAATTCATTCACCAAACCTTGCAACTCCCATTCATCTTCACTCAACAATACTGTATCATCAGCAAACAGCAACACTGGAATCTTCCAAATCTCACCCTCATTTATTAGAGCCACCCCCACATCCACTGCCCTACCTTGCACCTCCTTTACAACCCCATCCATGTATAAATTAAACAGCCATGAAGACATCACACAACCCTGTTTCAGTCCCACACTGAGATCAAAGAACTCACTCAGCTCACCATCCACTCGCACCGTAGCCCTACCTCCTTCGTACATACTCTTCACAGCATTCAACAATTTCCTCACAACCCCATATATTCTTAATACCTTCCACATACCTTGCCTGTCTATTCTGTCATAAGCTATCTCCAAGTCCATGAAGGCAGCATACACTTTCTTTCCCTTCTCTAGATACTTCTCCACTAAACATCTTAGAACAATTATCTGGTCTACACACCCTTTTCCTTTCCTAAATCCCCCTTGTTCTTCTCCAACTAGCTCCTCTGTCATATGCCTAACCCTATCAATGAGTATTCTACCATATATTTTACCAGTCACACTAAGAAGGCAAATACCCCTATGGTTACCTCATACTTCTCTCTGCCCTTTTCCTTTGTATAAAGGAACAATTATACCTGATTTCCAGTCCTCTGGAACCCTTCCCTCTTCCCAAGCCAATCTACACAACTTCCGTATCCATTCCACAACAATCTCACCCCCATACCTCAGCATTTCACCACACACTTCATCAATCCCTGGGGCCTTTCCCATCTTGATCTTCTTCATTGCTTCCACTACTTCCGCCCTACTGATCTCTTCTTCCCTCCTCTCATCTCTTCTTCTCCCAGCCATTCCCCAACCACTTATACTCGCATTGCTCTCATTCTCTACATTCAACAAATCCTCAAAGTGCTCCTTCCATCTCCTCAATTTCTCTCTCTTCTCCACCAACAATCTATTATTCCAATCTTTCACTCCCCTATTATATCTCCTTTCACACTGCCTTACTTTCTTTACCTCCTTCCAAAACAATTTCTTACTCTCCCTCCATTTCACACTCAGATTCCTCCCAAACTCTTCATCCACTTTCTTCTTACTCCCCTTCACCAGTCTCTCATTCTCGTTCGAGCAGCGGAAGGCAGCAGCTCCAGCTCTTTAACTCTACGGAGTTTACATCCCACGTTTCACTTTCGTCAACTCGATTCCTCACTTCCTGCCACCAGCAGCACCACACGACTGTGACTATACACTGTTGGGCAACTGACAGCTGTATATCACAGTCAGGCGGGTTTTCCCGCCTTCCAAACACTCTCCTTTCTGTAACGTTCCCCCCCCACCGTCTCCCCCCACACACATACACACACACACATCCAATACACAACACTCTATCTCCCCGTCCTTTGCAATCCTTTGCCCACATCGCCGTAGGATTTCCTGCAACCCCATCACTGGCGAACCGAACCCCGCGGGAAGGCCGTTTAGGGCCGCCACAAGGGGGGCCACTAGGTTGGCTGGGGAACCAGGGGGTTGCAGGAAGGCAAAACGCTGTTAGGGTTAGGTTCCCCTCAGGGGACAATCAGCGTAGGTGCAAGGGTCCCTCCCCACGACGTCCTTTAGAGGACGGGGGAGGTAAAAACCCGGCGCCTAGGATCGCTGATATAGGTAGGCCTGGGCACTCCCTTTCTCTCTCCCTATCACTATGAAGAAAACGACCAACCAACCCAGAACCCCTCCCCAAGGACAAGGAGGAGGAGGAGGAACCATCCCCAAAACCAAGACAACGAAGCCAAAACCAATACAATTAAAGACAGGCACAACAACCACAGGCAACATGACGAAACTAGCTGGCCTAAACAAAAGACCAAGAGACCCCAGCCCCAAGGAACATACACCAGGAGCAAAAAAGCAAGTACCTGTGCAACAGGACAACTCGCAGAAGAAAAACCCGCTGACTCCACCCACCGAAAATTCAAGTGAAATGGACACCACTCCACCACCGCCAGAATCTGATCTTACAGAAGCAATCTCCACTTCACCCAGTGACACCAACGACACGGCCCAAAACTGCACAGCACAAATAGATGATCAAGAGGCAGACAACTCGAATACAGCACCAGATGAAGACGAAAACTTCACCGTCGTCACAAACAAGAAAAAGAACAACAAAAACCAGAAACGAAGCAATGACAGCAGCAATGACTCACTAACTCTGCCAGCCCCCCTTAAATCGGGAAACGACAACCCCCCTGCAGCAAGACCTGCCAAACATCCAACCCAGAAGAACTCCAGCTGTCTCTGTAAAGACAGCCCCACGCCCCACTACAAACCTACCACCCTTCTTGATACCAAAGCAGGAGGCCTTCGCCACAACAATGGACCTAGTCATGCAACTAGAAGAGGAACACCCCAACCTAAAATTCCACACCACAACGAGACGAGACTACAGTATGATCTTAACACCACACGACCAAGACACGTACGAGACCCTGAAGTATTGCAAAACAGTAGCAGGCTACCCTGCAATCATGAAGGAATTAAACCCCGACCTCGCAACACGCAAAGTCATACTGATGGGCTACAACCAATTCCAGCCACTAGAACCAATCCTAAAACACAGCCAGGTGGAAACAGCCACACGCTGCGAAACACGAGGGGAACCGACAAGACTAGTTCTAGTAACACTCAGAGGCACCATTCCCCAGACTCTAGACCTGGGAAACTGGGGAACCCATATTCCCCGGAACCACTAAGATGTTACAATTGCCAGAAGTTTGGACATCATCAATCTACATGCACACGCCCACCAACCTGCGCAATGTGCAGCCAACAACATCCAACAGAGCAGTGCCTCACCAGGTTCAAAACCAAACAGCCAATAAACTCCAAATGCCCAAATTGCGGACGCAACCACCATGCCTGGAACAGATCCTGCCCAGCAAGGATAGACAGAGTACTAAAAAGCATGGAAGGACAAGCCAAGTGGGTGCAGGAAAGACTCAAAGTCTCTCCAGCACCCCTAGGCACCTTCGTCTGGGGCACACAGAACAGACAATCCCAACCCCCACCCAACCCCACCTCAACAGCAGAGTACCCCCCACTCCCTAGAAGCAGCAACGCCACCACCACCAACTTCAAAACAAGCCTACCTGCCACACAACAAACACCCCCATCCCCCACCCAAGCAACCTCAACACCAATTTTGACTACGACTGCAACACAAACACAGTCGACAGAGGCAACCCAAACGCCACAGCCACAACACACCACAGTGGACACAGAAACACTCCGCACCATATGCCGGGAGATAGCACTGGGAGTACTACAGATTGTCTCAGACCAACTAGGCCGCCAACTAGACCCCAGACTAGTAACCCCAGCGATACACAAGCTAATCAACACTCACACGACACAACACAGCCCCAACTTACTCACCCCCAAGCAGCCAGCCAGACAACCCACCTCTACCAACCGCCTCACGGGTCAACCCAACACACCAACCACCGCTGCAACCAACTCCATACCCCTACAAACCCCCACAACCCCGAGAACAAGTAGACAAACCACTCCACTCCACATCAATGGACGCCAGGCACACGCAGAGAACTCGCTCACGATCACCACTAAAAGCCATGGACACAACCCAAGCAACGAGCTAAACAACACGCAACCTACCCCCAGATCACACAACAACCTAGATACACGAAATGTCCTGGGACTTACTCAACAGCATAACCCCAATACCAACAACATCAAGTTCCTCCAGTGGAATATCTGCGGAATCAGGGGTAAACAAGCAGAACTCGAGGAAGCAGTCCACACAGACAAAACAGATGTCGTCATACTACAAGAAACCCTCCTGCCCCAAAACCGAAACTGCAGATTGAGAGACTTCACCCCCCTCTTCCTCCCCTCAGCACGTAACGGGCCCCAAGGCCTCGCAATATTTATAAGAAACCACATACCCACAACACCCATAGTACCCATGCCACATTGTGGTGACGGGGTAGAGGCACAGGGAATTTCCATATCACTGCAGAACTGCAATCTCCACATCTACAACGTATACCGCAAGCATAACGCAGACCTTGACCTCACAGAACTCGTTGCTAATGCAGACACACAGCCAACACTCATAGTAGGAGATATGAACGCCCATCACCCCCTCCTCGGCTCCCCTAGCAACACCAACCAAGCAGGGAGACACATTGCAGAACTCCTGAACGAAACTAACACAGTCACCCTTCTAAATAAAGCCGACACCCCAACCCATATACAAGGAGGCGCCTTGACCTCGCATTCATATCAACCAATCTGGCTCCCCTAACCCAGTGGAACACCCACCCAATTCTAATGTCTGACCACCATGCCATATCAATAAAAGCTAATTTACCCCCTCTACCCAAACCACCAGGCCCACCCCCACGGTTCAATACAAAAAAAGCTAACTGGCAACTATACACAGATACTCTGGAACAACTCACAGCCTCACTGCAACACTCACTTGATCTCCAAGCACATGAAAAACAAATAACAACAGCCATACAAGACGCCGCACTAGCTGCCATCCCTAAAACAACACACAAAAGACTCAACCACAAGGGCTGGTGGTTTTACAACGATAGAGTCAAGGAACTAAACCACAGACAAAACCAAGCAAAGAAAATATACAGGAAAAACAGAACCCCTGAAGGACTGCAACATTTACGAACGACAGTCCGACTGGTAAGAGAAGAAAAGAACAAAATCAAGGAAAAAAAGTGGTTAGAGTGGTGCAGTTCCCTTAATGCAAGCAGCAGCACTGGGGCATTATGGAAAAAACTCAGAGCAGTGTCAGGATCAACCCCCAACAGACCCACATCCCACCCCAACCCACAAGAAGAAGCTGAAAGAATAGCACTAAACTTTGCAAACAACACTTCCCGAAGACATCTCCCAGATGCCACAAGACGGCGCCAGGAATTACTGCATAATGAAAGAAGACACCTAATTAACAGGGAGAAGAAAAAAGAGCATCCAGCCGACTGCCCATTCACAATGAACGAACTTGAAAACGCACTGAAAACAAGCCAAGACACTGCCCCTGGTAAGGATGGCATCACTTACTCTATGATAAGACACGCAGGCCCCATTGCAAAAGCCGCCATACTTAACCTAATTAACCATTCCTGGGAAGCAGGACAACTCCCAGTAACTTGGAAACAGGCACTCATCACCCCCGTGCCAAAACCCAAAAACCCAGGCTCATACAGGCCCATCTCCCTACTAAGCTGTCTCAGCAAAACAGCTGAAAGAATGATTTTACGACGACTACAGTGGTGCACACCCACACCCCACGATCATATATTCGCCTACACCAGCGGCAGAGGAACGAGCGAATGCCTCGCAGCACTCCTCACCGAACTGAGAGGAAGGAGGGGGCTAGCTATTTTTATAGACTTAGAGAAGGCTTTCGAACTAGCCTGCCCCGAATCAATACTAGATGCCCTAGCCCGCAAAGGAATAGGAGGCAAGCTCCTACAGTGGATAGAAAACTTCTTCACAAACAGAGAAGCGATGGTGCGTTTCCACGGCACCACATCATCACTCCACAAACACACCAACGGCACCCCTCAGGGAAGTATAATCAGCCCCACCCTCTTTAACACACTAATTGAACGCCTCCTAGAAATAGACCTAGGCCCCAACGTCAAATTATTCACTTACGCAGACGACCTAGCAATCATCATAAACAAGGGCCCCTATCACACTAAAGCCCAAACCGCCTTGACACGCTTAAATTCCGCCTGCAAAAACCTTGGCTTTAAAATAAACATAAACAAAACCAAAGCACTCCCCTTCGGTATGAACACACCACAACAACAACTATACCTCGATACCACACCTATCGACTACGTCACCACCCACATGTATCTAGGAGTCTGGCTAGATACCAACCTCAGATTCAGACAAGAAATAAGCTACCTCAGGGAAAGAACAAAAATAAGAACAAACGCACTCAGAGCGTTAGCTGGCAGAGGAATGGGAGCAACACATCGAGTACTAAGACTCTTCTACATCCAAGCTATCCGTTCCCTAGTAGACTACGCCGCCCCTGCACTAATAACCATAGAATCACACCTAACAGAAAAGTTAAAGGTAATCCAGAATAATGCACTACGTGCGATAACAAACGCCCCACCTTGGACTCGTCTCGTCAACCTACGCATGGAATGCGGTATCGAATCATTACAAAACAGAATACAAGCACGAGTAGTATGCATAGCTGCTAAGCTAGCTCACAGTGCTTCAGACCTTACCCCTATAAAACAAATCAAAGCAGAACTGATCAGACACCCCACTCTCCTAAATAAAAGCTGGACACACTGCACAATTCGGGCCATTAGGAAATACAACGCCACAAACAAAATCACACAACAGCCCGACACCCTGATACCGGAATATAAAGAACCTCCCCCATGGACCCCCCCACCATACAGACTCCTCACCCCAAAAATCACAGGGGAAAAAAACACACTCCCACAACTACTACGCCAAGAAACGCTAGAAAGAATTGCGACAATCACAGACCGAAACACAGTAAACTACTATACAGATGGTTCTGTAGAACAACCGAAAGCTGCAGCTGCATTCATCAGCAATGAAAAAGAATTCGCTGCAAGAATCTCTGACGGAGCATCCACCCTGCAAACAGAACTAGTAGCCATTGCGGAGGCTCTGTCAGACGCTAACACAACAAATACACAGACGCACATAAACATACACACAGACTCTCTCTCCGCCATACAAACACTACGCAAACATAAACACCGCAACAACAGACACATCATCTCCACAATAAACAACACAGCACACAACATCGCACAATCAGGCAGAACAATCACGATACACTGGATCCCCAGCCATGTAAACATACACGGCAACGAACGAGCAGACCGTGCAGCCAAACACGCCCTTACGCACCCACAGATAGATATACACATACCACCGACCATAACACAAACAAAACACGACATAAAAACGATAACACCCACTCTCACAAAACAAGAACATGAATACCATGTCAACCAAGGCTCCACTTCCGCCATCTGGTACGCTAGTGCAACAAAATATAAACAAATACCGCTACCCACACATACACCCAACAGACTTCTCACTTACTGTACATACACCGCCTCCGCCTCGGCTACTTATCACGCGATCTAGTAATCAATAACATCAGAAACGCAATCTGCAGCTACTGCAGAACAGACGCCCCCATCCCCCTGTTACACTACATAATTAAATGCAGAGCAACAGCCACCATCAGACGTGGCGCCGCTTACCCAGACCCCGATATAACACCCACCTCCCATCTCGCCACACCTGTTCAAACACTAAGCAACACAGCCACATCCATCATCCATAACGCCACATCCAACACCCCGCATCTTTTAATCAACCTAGTTAAGTCAAAACCCCCTCCGATGTAACTACTAAACGAACATTACCGCACTGGGCTACGAGGTGGCCCAGCCCCCCCCACCTTCTCTAACAGGGGGGGGGGGAATCAATTACTACTACTACCAGTCTCTTCACCTCCCTTCTCCTGTTCACATATATCTCTCTCTTCTCTCTCTCATCTTCTCCCCTACCTCTTCTCGCTAACCATTCACTATATGCCTTCTTCTTTTGTTCCACGGCTCGTTTCACCTCATCATTCCACCATGCTGTCCCTTGCACATCCTTGCATCTCCTCCTCACTCCACAAACCACCTCACACGCTGCGCCTATCTCTTCCGTGAATATCTTACTGTAGGTACTGATCTTCTTCATTGCTTCCACTACTTCCGCCCTACGGATCTCTTCCTCCCTCCTCTCATCTCTCCTTCTCTCAGCCATTCCCCAACCACTTATACTCGCACTGTTGTCACCCTCTACATTCAACAAATCCTCAAAGTGCTCCTTCCATCTCCTCACTGTAGTGGAAGGGTTAATGTAATGTGTGTGTGTGTGTGTGTGTGTGTGTGTGTGTGTGTGAGAGAGAGAAAGAGAGAGGTGGGGGAGTTGATGAAATGATGTGGAAAAATACTGTGTGTGTGTGTGTGTGTGTGTGTGTGTGTGTGTGTGTGTGTGTGTGTGTGTGTGTGTGTGTGTGTGTGAGAGAGAGAAAGAGAGAGGTGGGGGAGTTGATGAAATGATGTGGAAAAATACTACGTGTCCTGTAATCACTCACCTGCATTGCCAAAATTCTGGTGTGCATCTCCCCCTGCCTTCGACCTCCATTTTTCCAACGCTGTGTGTCCAGGTACAGCATGGTCTTGACGTTGGCTTGCTTGTTCGACTATCTTGCGTTTGGTGTTCAGCCTTTGGTTCCTTCTCTCTGAAAAATGAAATAGTGTTAGTATATTGTATTGCTAGCACTTACTGTTAGGGATTTGGCGGAGAGGAACACGCAGAGGACATCAGGAAAAAAGTAATGAAAATAAAAAAAAATAAGAAAACTGTATAAATAAATGAGGGAAACCTGTCACAGAGGTATCCAGGAAAAATGGCCTTGGGTTCATTCTTCCTTGCATAAAAAAAAATACACAGAAATAATACAGACTCCTTCAATACTTCGTCTTAATTTAGTCCTTAATCTTAAAACTATGAGACCAAAGGAGAATTAAAGACCTCAGTTTTTGACGGTCACTAATGTAAGACTAGCAGGGATCAGATTTATTAGCCTGCATGCCACATTTTGAGTTCCTGATTAAGATATCATACAGGTAAAATCAACACATCAGTCTATCTATCTATCTATATACCTAGGCTGCTTCCCCCAAGGAAAGGGAGGTAGCCGAGACAGGACGACGCACTCCCCATTTACTCATCCATCAGTACAGGTGCATAATATCAGTGATGGTTTGATGTGAAAATTCTTTACTTATTCAACATCATGACACCTTCTTCTTCTTCTTCTTATTATTATTATTATTATTTAACTGGTACAACCTGATGATTATAATTGGCTCAGGGTAACTGGGTTGTCAACAGTCTCCTCTACTCCTGCCAGCGTCTAGAGATTTCTCCTAAGATGGGTGAAGCTCTACTGAAGGGAAGAGGCTGTGTGTGTGTGTGTGTGTGTGTGTGTGTGTGTGTGTGTGTGTGTGTGTGTGTGTGTGTGTGTGTGTGTGTGTGTGTGTGTGTGTGTGTGTGTGTGTGTGTGTGTGTGTGTGTGTGTGTGTGTGTGTGTGTGTGTGTGTGTGTGTGTGTGTGTGTGTGTGTGTGTGTGTGTGTGTGTGTGTGTGTGTGTGTGTGTGTGTGTGTGTGTGTGTGTGTGTGTGTGTGTGTGTGTGTGTGTGTGTGTGTGTGTGTGTGTGTGTGTGTGTGTGTGTGTGTGTGTGTGTGTGTGTGTGTGTGTGTGTGTGTGTGTGTGTGTGTGTGTGTGTGTGTGTGTGTGTGTGTGTGTGTGTATGAAGGTGTGGCTGTGTATGGAGGTGTGGCTGTGTGTCTCTGTAGGATATTACACAAACCATCTCCATAACGTGGTGTCTAAATATGTATATCAACATTTCGTAAAGCCTCTTATTTCATAAGTACAGAATCACCCACTGTCTATCAATAAAGATAATATATACTTACATATATTCACACCATATTACTTCTACCAATGACATACACACACTCTGACGCATAAACATAACCAATACTTTACAATATTTCCACTTTCACAAACATCACACTCCCTACACACCCATCCCATTCCCAGATGTACTTTGCCAGCATGTGGTAGTTAATTCTGCCTTTCACTCTCCCTAATATTTCTCCACTTTCATATGCATCATCCCTCGTACGGACACCCATCTCCCACTGGCACCTCGTCAGCATGGAAGTTAATTCTGGCTATCACTCTCCCTCCGACTGTAAGGTCCGACCCTACACTGAACGTAGCATAGATTAATAAAGATATATATTCAAGGAAAAACTCCAGGATTATGTTAAGCTGAGAGAGACCTTACAGAGCAACAGAAAAGAAAAATCATTTGACTCGCTACTATGGATGTATTTATATCTCGGTGCTCTTTCTTATATCTAAAACCAATCTCTGGAGGGGTGACCACAAACAAACCGCCTCCATGTTACCCTGTCATGCATCATCAGGCTGCCTCTCCTTCAACTCACACCAGCATCGTTCATATACCTCTCCACCGCATCCCTCCATCTCATTATTCTCGGTCTCCCACTACTCGTCTCTCCACCTAACTCACATACACTCTCTTATACTCCTTTCACTCTAACTTGTCCTAATATTACTGTCTCTGTCTTCAGTTCTGAGCTGTAGCAATACGAATACCAGAATATGACGCGTAAAATAAATAAATAAATAACAAGCATCATGGTAAGAACGTACGTAGAACCGTAGTACTGTATTATATTTTCCTGCCACTGAGCTACATGAAATAAGCTACAAAGGGACGAAAACCTGGGCCAAGTTAAGGTGGAAGAGCTATAGGTAATCTCTCAGTCTTCATTCCACATGGCAAACCATCTCAAGGTACCTCTCCCAACACCCTCCAGCGCATCCACATCAACACCACAGCGCATCTTTACTTTTTCAGATTAATACAGACGATTTGGCGCAGCGGAGAGAACTCCTAGCTATCAAAGAACGAATGAACAGTATCCTCGCTTACCCTCCTGTACCTCAAGAAGACGGGGAAGCTGTTTACACACTATAATTCCATCACTGAGTTAATATACACACAGCACCTGCGACCTCCCCCTTTCTCGGTTAGAGGGTGACTGATGGGATTCGGAGCTTCAATGGTTCACAGAGTTCCAGTTAGAGACAGAAGACTCATTTCAATCATGCTCGGTAACATTTGCTTTACTGTATATTTCATTTAAACTATACTCTTTTCACTTATGTGTTATACACTTAAACATTATCATTATCTTTACATTAACCACTTCACTTTGAGAACGTCTCTTTGCCTCTGTTCATATTACTGTCAGACGATTTTAATTATCTAGAGTAAAACCTGTCGAAAATGATCGCTTATAGCATCATCATCCATTAACCTCTACGTAAGATGCGCCTTTTTAATTATATCTGCCACCGAGTCTCAAGATATTAATATATATAATTTTTTTTTATTATGACAGGCATATTAACATCTGACTGCCAGAATATATCTCAGCTGAATGAAATAATCTTAGTAAGTATTTAGGTGCGTTTACACTACCCATAAGATCCTCTCAGTATCCCACACATCATCTTGGCTCATCATCATCATCATCATAATCATCATCTTATCACCGTTATTATTAGATTACCCATCATATGACTACAACATGTGTGCCCATGCGTGTATTACTGCATGTGTATGCAGATATAAGATGTGTGAGTTAGAGAAAGAACAGAGGAATTGGTTGGAGAAGAACAGGGAGGCTTTAGGAAGGGAAGAGGTTGTGCCTGTGATGTCACATGGAGAGGCAGGCTGACGAATGAGGATATAAAGGAGCGTTGTGGTGTGGATGTGGATGTGATAGGAAGCGTTATGAGGAACACACTGAGGTGGTTTGGCCATGTGGAGAGGATGAAGGGTGAAAGACTGACGAAGAGAGTGTATGTGAGTGGGATGGATGGGGGAAGAGGGAGGGGGAGGCCGAGGATGAGATGGAGGGATGGGATGGAGAGGTATATGAGAGAGGGGGGTGTGAGTTGGGAGCAGGGCAGTGAAATAGCGGGGGACAGGGCGACTTGGAGGCGATTTGTTTGTGGCCACCCCAAACGGAATTGAGGCGTCTGGCAATAGATAGATAGATAGATTCTTTGTGTTGGTAACACTTCATGGTAGCAGCGAAATTACTACTACGAGTCCTCCTAGGAGGAACTTTTAGGAGCAACTCTCATCTACAACCACATTTAGTAATAATTTTAGGAGTACTCCTAGAAGTTTTGGGACATTTCACTGCCCTGCTCCCAACTCACACCCCCCTCTCTCATATACCTCTCCATCCCATCCCTCCATCTCATCCTCGGCCTCCCCCTCCCTCTTCCCCCATCCATCCCACTCACATACACTCTCTTCGTCAGTCTTTCACCCTTCATCCTCTCCACATGGCCAAACCACCTCAGTGTGTTCCTCATAACGCTTCCTATCACATCCACATCAACACCACAACGCTCCTTTATATCCTCATTCGTCAGCCTGTCTCTCCATGTGACTCCACAGGCTCTTCTTAAATAACTCATTTCCACTGCTCTCACACTTGACTTGTGTCCTTCCAACAACGTCCAAGCTTCACTTCCATACGTTAGAGTTGGTATCACAATACTGTCATGTAGTAACTTTTTCACTTCCATGCTCACTTCCCTGTTTCTTATCACTGCTTTCAAAGAACCAGCAACCTTTCTTCCCTGCTGTACCCTTTCAAGCACTTCACCCTCCAAACCTCCATCCTTACTCATCACCCTACCCACGTACTTAAACGTACTCACATTTTCCAATTCCTCTGTAAAAGGGAGATTGATCAGAGCTGACCTCATTAAATGCTGGAAAATCTTCCATCGCCAGTCCCCAATTGCACCGCCTGAGCTTTTTTCTCTTCCTTCGTTAACTCACACCAGGGGCCATAGATTCAAGGTGGCCAAGCCCCGCACTTCAGCCGAGTAGAGACGTAGGTTTTTCAGCATCAGATGTATAGACCTCTGGAACTTTCTTTCAGATGATGCTGTTAGCGCTGACTCAGTTGCATCATTTAAAAAGTCCCTTCACTCACAACTAGGTCACATCCTGTTCGACTATACTGAATAACTACGACTCTTAATTCGAAGTCCTTCAAGTAGTGCATCTACCGTGCATATGGCACAAAACTCAGCCTCGAATCAATAGTCTATTCTGATGATGATGTGTATAGGAAACGGGACTGGCGTGCCAGCAGGTATGGGCTGCCCTACTTCTTGAAAAGCAGATTCCTACCGAGCCATACTGTTAATTCTAGTAGGGTAGCCAACCAGGTGAGTAAACCAGGTGAGTAAATCCAACCTCCCTGTACAATCACTGACTTCACCTCTCTCAAAGAATCTGCTTAATATATTTATTGAATTACCATTAGAAAGCCTTAGAGTATCAGTAAGTAGTTTAAAAATGAAAAACTACTTTACATATATAGAAACAACATCTATTTGATCATATATTATGATTCTTTACGAATGTCGATAAAATGGATAAAATGTAAACACTATCGTGTTGCTCTAAGCGACATAAACACAACCTACCCAGCGGGCCAGCCTGGTGGGCGTCCTGTGAACCTTTGTGGCACATGCGACAGACCGGTGAGATCGAACCATAATGGCTTGTGAGTTTTTGTGATAATTGGTATAACATATCGTTTTCGTTTTTCGTTTTTAAAGGCTCCAACATGCTTGCATATGTCGGCTTTGGTCACCTAATGGCGGCTCTCCACGCTGCACGATCCATTGCAGCCTCCCTGAAATGCCGTGATTGCTGCTTCCTTTAGTCCACTTTCTGGCCAAATTCGGGCATCATGTGTTGATCCAGGCCAGCTTGCAACCACATCCAGTATTTTATATTCACTCTCAATCGCCAACTGAATGTTCATGCTGTGGTAATTTTTCCTATTCACATACACTTCTTGGTAAATTTTTAGAAGTAACCAACGTTTTCTTTTAGTATTATTTTTATGGTTTCCAATGCAAAATACCGTGTTTTAATTAGTTTTGACCTTCATTTTGGGGGGAAAATCCCCCTTTTGTAATTTTGAGTAAGATTTCTACCCTCGTCTTTCCTGAGACAGACTATAGTTGTAGTAGTAAAGTAAAGGTCTGTATGGCTGAGCAGACCCATCAGCCACATGCAAACAGTTGCTTCTGCAGGACCACCATGAACCAGTGTTCCCTACGGTAGAAGTGCCTTGCCACAGCAAGGTGCAGTGAAGAGTGTGGAGGTTTTGTTCTTTAATGGACATTGCTTTTCTCTCTCTCCATCCAGTGTACAGGGGCACTGTCACCATGTTATTTGCTTATATGGTTACCACCCATTGTTGTGAAATAGGCAGGACTGCATGATTGGGTGATGGTTGCCACTGCTTACCACAGGATGCCAGTAATATAAAGGTTTCCACCATCAACAGGCATCTTTATAAAGTATCCCTGGCTGATATGGAAGACTACTGTATTTCATTTTCCATATGTTTAATCCATAAGGCTTTATCAAGAGGCTGCAACGGATGTACAGTAAGACTTCTTATGCTGCTCCCCCCTCCCCCCCCTTTTTTTTTCCATAGTAAATATTGGAAAGATTGCCAGCTAATGTTCTGCAGCTCAAAATGTAGCTGGTGTAGCATTGTCACCCAGATAGCAGTACCATTGATAGGGAATTAGTCAATACTTCAGAACTCTAACACCAGCGTATATAATATGGATTTACAGTCAAGTACTCACCCCATCCCACTCCTCTGAATTTAAAAATTGCTGTTTTTTTCCTGTATATTTGTTTATGTATTAGTAGACTTGGTCTTGTTTATGATGAAACGTAACGTGGACTATGATGTTCTTCATGACTAATTTTCCTCAAATCTTTCAGGTATAGAATGTGACTAAGAAGCCAAAGACCATTATCGTGTCCCAGTTCCATCAGTGAATGTGGTAAAGTGAAAAGCATTGCAAGAAGGAATAAGGAGAGACAGCCTAACCTAAGCCACTATATGACGACCCCTACAAAATTAGCTCCCCCAACTCAAACTAGCCTTAAAAGGTAAGTCTTGGTTAGAATAGTTCAGGGACATAATATAATGAAAATCGGTAACGTTGGTTACTTCTAAAGTTATACCCACTTCTTCATACTGGTTTGGTGCCACAATTCGTATGTGAGTCCCATCAATCACACCAGCTACCCCAGGAAAGCCAGCAATTCGCCTGAATTTTCTTTCAGTTCTTTGTAGTTCAGGGAGTGTATGGGGGAACTTCACAAACCTCTTAACAATGTGTGGAGCAGTTAGAGCACAGAGTGTTTCCGTTATCACATTGCTCACTGATGGCTGCGATGGTCCAAAGTCATCACAGTTACACTGCTGCATTTTTCCAGTTGCAAGGAACCTTAATAGTATCAACACTTTCGTCTCGGGTGTGAGAGGATGGTTTCGATGTGTGGGCCTTTCCAGTACATCTCTTACTAATCAATCAATCAATCAATCATTTCCTGTGGCACCCCACGAGATGCATAGGGCCTCAATGAACTCTCTCCACTAATATTTGTCTCTTGCCATCTCCTTCAGGTCCCACCAACACTCCTCTCCTGTTTCTTTTTTCATTGTCCTCAACCAGGTTTCCCTCGGCCTACCTCTACCTCTTCTTCCTTTAGCAGTCCACTCTGGCACATCCTGTATTAAACTACAGACAGACAGACAGAGGCACAGAGAGAGAGAGAGAGAGAGAGAGAGTTTCCCGTGTCTGTCCGTGTATTCACTCTTCTGCAACACTGACCAAAATAATTATGACACACATCGCACCATCTTGAGACATCATCATCATCATCGTCATCATCATCATCATCATCATCATCATCATCATCACCACCACCACCACCATCATCATCATCATCATCATCACCACCACCACCACATCATCATCATCATCATCATCACCACCACCACCATCACCACCGCCACCACCATCATCATCATCATCATCATCATCATCATCACCACCACCACCACCACCATCATCATCACCACCACCACCACATCATCATCATCATCACCATCATCATGAATCCGAACTCACTATTGTATGAGGTGGGTATGATGCAGACAGAGAAACAGGTCATGGAGGTAGGACTCTGTTAATGGACTGTGCAGTGTAATAAACCATCCATTCCTTCAGTTATCATTCAGATCTTCAAAATTCTTCGCAAACCCGACATGCCAACTATTATATAAATGTGGGTTGACTGATCATGCATAATTTCATCATACACCATAATGGGATACGGGGGAATTGCTGCCTACTTCATCTTTTTCAGTTTGTATAACACGATGATGTGATGTTCAAGGGTACGAGTGGACGGACGGCACTCCCTTCACCTTCATAGACTGGGACCTGAACCAGCCCGACGCTGAGGACGGCAGGAAGGAGTGTGGCTCAGCTAATGTGTTCTCCCTCAAGTTTTCTGTTTCGTACTGTGAAGCCAACCTACCCATCATCTGTGAGGCCAAGGAAGGTAAGCCGATAGATAGATACACAGATAGATAGATAGAAAAATAGATAGATGGACAGACAGCTAGATAGGTAGATATAGACAGACAGATAGATGAATAGGTAGTAGATAGATAGATAGACAAATGGAGATAGGTAGATAGATAGACAGACATAGATAGATAGATAGATAGACAGAAAGATAGGTAGGTAGATAGATAGATTTAAACACATTTGATTAGAGGCTGTACACACAACTTTTTACGTGCACACTCTGCTTGGATAACTATTGCACCCGGGTGTTTGTACATTAACACACAGTTGCTTGTGGTTCCAAACATAGATAATTATAGATAAAACAGCTTCATTATCATCATCACTTAAGTACTTAACACATCAGCATCATAAATTGCTGGTAATATGGTTCTTTTTTCATCCAGCCATCCATCATCCAATCCTACGTTGCCCCATGAGGAGCGTAGGAGCCCGGGGCTAGGCGGTTGGTCCCGGCATATAAGATGAGAGTGACCAGCCTCACTCATCCCTGAGTGGCATTACATGAGCAATCAACCCCAACCACCCCTTGGATATAAACCTTCACCGGCTCAATCCAACTGGAGCACAATAATTACCCACTAAACAACCAGGTGCCAACATTTAGTTACAGTATATGGTTACCACCCAGCATAGTAAATGGTTTCCTGATGTACAGGAAACCATTTGGCTTGTCACTCAGAGTAGAGTCACCCACAGGCAGAAGGAAGAGGAAAGAATGAAGGAAAGAAAGACAGAAGAGGGAGTGTAAAGTCACCCGTAGGCAGAAGGACGAGGAAAGAATGAAGGAAAGAAAGACAGAAGAGGATGGAAGGAAAGAAGGTTGGAGGAGAGGAAAGGGCAGACCATATATAACTGATCATAATACTCGTATGTTCAACAAGCTTCTAATATCTTACGGGGATTTTCAAGAACATGGCAAAATCTTGTTCTGTGTCCAGTGATTAAATTGATAAAGTCTTTAGCCCAGACATTCTACAGGTTTATAATTCCCAGCACATAAACACGTCTCCGGCCACACCCTCTACGATGCAACTTCACCTATGCATTTGCCATAAAAGTATCTGTAAAATAATGCCGTCTTACCTGTAGGGGAGGTAGTTCATTTGTAATTACTGAGTTATGAATTATTCTTCTTGCTTTGTTCTGAGTCTCTTTCAGTTGTTGTAATGCAGTAAGGGTAAGGTTAATCTGTGTGGATATGAGTCAAATAAACTGGGTTCTGGTGAGGCATTGGGGGAACGATAAACTGTAAAGATATATTTGATTATATTACTGTGAATTAGTTTGTACAATGAGTAATCAAAATAAGAAGTGATGATAGTGTCAATTGAATATTCAGATTTACTATAGCAACAAGTGTCTACCTTGTTGCGAAAGTTAGTGAGGAGATGGTAACCAGGAAAACTGTATTAGGTTAAGTCAGTAGCGGGAGAGACTTGGGCTTGTGTGTGGTATACGGCAGGTGGAGATATGGATTCAAGGAAGATGTGAATAGAATTCAGATTGATACTAAGACCACGGATGTCAGTAAAATTCAAGGCCGAATCTGCACTTCTACCCTGACGAGCATGGTTTGTGGCACAGTCGTTTGATGGCGACCAGGAGAGCCCTGTGTCACCAGCCCTATCCTGCAGGTGGTGGCAGTGTGAGGCACCACAGCATTTGCTCTTAATATTGCAGCTGCCATTGTTCAAGAGGGGATGGATTAGAGGTTGTGATGTATAATGTGCATGTAGTGTGGTGTGGTGTATACAGTTGGACGTAGATATTTATGAGAGTATCCTGGGTGCAGCAATGACATCATCATAGTGAGTGGGTTAATGGAGATTGTTTCTAACTCATTCACCATGAATGTTATCCACTCAGCTGTGAGAGAGAAAAAAAATCTATTTGGCATTTGTCAGAGTCTGAATTAATCCCAGTGATATCCTTCGTGCAAGAGATTGTTCCAAACAACAATACGTCCAGACAATGGACTCTTTTCCATTGTGCAAGATTTGGGGAGCATGACACCCCCAGCAATTCTTGGGGGTCAACCCTCACCTAATAATAAAAATGACCAGAAATAAGGGGTTGTGAGCAGATGGATTTTGGCGAGGCATCTCAGCTCAGTTCGTGTTGGTCCATGGTAGTATCTTCCACTATATTAAATTTTCTACCATTATTTTTAGGGGGGTTCGCCTCATGCAGAATTTATAAAGCATACAAATTAGGGGAAGGAGGGCAGATACTTTGTGATATCTTAGTACATGTTGCACAGTGGACCATAATGCAATATTTGGGAGGCCTGGCTCCCCCGGTAATTCTTGAGAGGTCAGGCACGTTCCCCAAAATAAAGAAGATCAGAAATTGGGGAAAGCGAGCACGTGGATCTCAACGCAGATTACATACATATGACAAGATTTGGTATGCTGTTTCCAAGGTTTCTTTGAAGGCACAAGAAGTAACTGCAAATCTCTGTTATTATGAAGTGTAGCATCCCACTTGTTTTGGTAGTCTTACTGTACCAGTGTGAAAATTGTAAGTGATATGAAGCTTGACCTGAGTGGGCTATAGTGTGTTTTTTATGGTACGTTTTGTATCATACTAAAACTCCTTGATTTTGGTCACTGTTTTCAGTATGTAACTTAGTGACATAAAAGAGCATATTTATTTCTGCTTAATGATCATTTAGTGAATATTTCAACGTCCTGCAGTAGGCATTATTTTGTAATTCAGTACTTCACCTAAACCTGACTCTTTTTGCAAAATTGGGCGTGTGCACTGCTTGTTTAGCCCATATCGGGGTTATTCAGTATAAATAATGAAATATACTGGTCCCGCATAAATCACTGAGGAACCCAACTGTCACCGGTCCCAGAGATGACGTTCTGTTGACTATTAATTGGTAGTTCCTGCTGTAAGTCGTGAAGCCAGTTACAAAGACCAGTATTACTAAAAACTATTTCATCCTTCCAGGCACCATGCACACCACGGCAGCCCCACCAACAAAGCCACCCATCACACAATGCTCGGACATCGACTCCTGGACCTTGTACGAAGACAACTGCTACAAGTTCGTGTCCGAGTTGCATGAGGCGCCGCAGAGCTGGTGGCAGGCTCATCTACTGTGTCGCGAGGAGGGCAGCGAGGAGGGTGGGTTGCAGGGTGGTGGTGGTGGTAGGGTGGGTTGCAGGGTGGTGGTGGTGGTGGTAGGGTGGGTTGCATAGTGGTGGTGGTGGTAGGGTGGGTTGCATAGTGGTGGTGGTGGTAGGGTGGGTTGCATAGTGGTGGTGGTGGTAGGGTGGGTTGCATAGTGGTGGTGGTGGTAGGGTGGGTTGCATAGTGGTGGTGGTGGTAGGGTGGGTTGCATAGTGGTGGTGGTGGTAGGGTGGGTTGCAGGATGCTTGTGGTGGTAGCAGGGTGGATTGCAGGGTGGTGGTGGTGGTGGTGGTGGTTGTGGTCGAGTGGGTTCAGGGTGGTGGTAGTGGTACAGTGGGTTGCAGGGTGGTGGTAGTGGTATAGTGGGTTGCAGGGTGGTGGTGGTGGTGGTAGGGTGGGTTGCAAGGTGGTTGTGGTGGTAAGGTGTGTTGCAAGGTGGTGGTGGTGGTAAGGTGTGTTGCAAGGTGGTGGTGGTGGTAGAGTGGGTTGCAGGGTAGTGGTGGTAGGGTGGGTTGCATGGTAGTGGTGGTAGAGTGGGTTGCAGGTTAGTGGTGGTGGTAGGGTGGTTTGCAGGGTGGTGGTGGTGGTAGGGTGGGTTGCAGCGGGGTGGTGGTGGTAGGGTGGGTTGCAGGGTGGTGGTGGTGGTAGGGTGGGTTGCAGGGTAGTGGTGGTAGAGTGGGTTGCAGGTTAGTGGTGCTGGTAGGGTGGTTTGCAAGGTGGTGGTGGTGGTAGGATGGGTTGCAGGGTGGTGGTGGTGGTAGGTTGGGATGCAGTGTGGTGGTGGTGGTACGGTGGGTTGCAGGGTGGTAGTGGTGGTATAGTAGGATGCAGGGTGGTGGTAGTGGTTGGGTGCTTGCAGGCTGGTGGTGGTGGTAGGGTGGGTTGCAGGGTTGTGATGGTGGTAGTAGGATGGCTTGCAGGGTGGTGATGGTGGTGGTAGGGTGGCTTGCATGGTGGTGGTGGTAGGGTGGCTTGCATGGTGGTGGTGGTAGGGTGGCTTGCATGGTGGTGGTGGTAGGGTGGCTTGCAGGGTGGTGGTGGTAGGGTGGGTTCCAGGGTGGTGGTGGTAGGGTGGGTTCCAGGGCGGTGGTGATGGTAGGGTGGGTTCCAGGGCGGTGGTGATGGTAGGGTGGGTTGCAATGTGGTATTGTGGTGGTAGAGTGGGTTGCAGGGTGGTGATGGTGGTGGTGGTGGTAGGGCGGGTTGCAGGGTGTTGGTGGTGGTAGGGTGGGTTGCAGGGAGATGGTGGTGGTACAGTGGGTTGCAGGGTGATGGTGGTGGTAGGGTGGGTTGCAGGGTGATGGTGGTGGTGGTGGGGTGGGTTGTAGGGAGGTGGTGGTCATATTGTGGGATGCAGGGTGGTTGTGATGGTAAGTGTGTTGCAGGGTGGTGGTGGTGGTAGAGTGGGTTGCAAGGTGATGGTGATGGTAGAGTGGGTTGCAGGGTTTAGGTGGTGGTGGTGGGGTGGGTTGCAGGGTGCTGGTGGTGGTGGTAGAGTGGGTTGCAGGGATTAGGTGGTGGTGGTAGGGTGGGTTGCAGGGTGCTTGTGGTGGTGGTAGAGTGGGTTGCAGGGTGCTTGTGGTGGTGGTAGGGTGGGTTGTATGGTCGTGGTAGTAGTGGTGGTAGTTTTTAGTGGCTGGGTGGGTTGAATGGTGGTAGGGTGGGTTCAGGGTGGTGGTGGTAGGGTCGGCTGCAGGGTGGTGATGGTGGTGGTGGTGGTAGATTGGGTTGCAGGGTAGTGGTGGTGTTAGGGTGGGATGCAGGGTGGTGGTGGTACGATGGGTTGCAGGGTGGTGGTGGTGGTGGTTGGGTGGGTTGCAGGGTGGTGGTGGTGGTGGTAGGGTGGGTTGCAGGGTGGTGGTGGTGGTGGTAGGGTGGGTTGCAGGGTGGTGGTGGTGGTAGGGTGGGTTGCAGGGTGGTGATGGTGGTAGGGTGCGTTGCAAGGTGGTCTTGGTGGTGGTGGTGGTGGTGGTAGGTTGGGTTGCAAGGTGGTGGTGGTGATGGTGGTGGTAGGGTGGGTTGCAAGGTGGTGGTGGTGATGGTAGTGGTAGGGTGGGTTGCAGGATGGTGGTGGTGGTGGTGGTAGGGTGGGTTGCAGGATGGTGGTGGTGGTGGTAGGGTGGGTTACAGGACGGTGGTGGTGGTGGTATGGTGGGTTGCATGAGGGTGGTGGTGGTGGTATGGTGGGTTCAGGGTGGTGGTGGTGGTAGGGTGAGTTGCAGGGTGCTGGTGGTGGTGGTGGTTAGGTGGGTTGCAAGGTGGTGGTGGTGGTAGGATGGGTTGCAGGGTGGTGGTGGTGGTAGGATGGGTTGCAGGGTGGTGGTGGTGGTAGTGTGGGCTGCAGGGTGGTGGTGGTGGTAGGGTGGGTTGCAGGGTGGTGGTGGTGGTGGTAGTGTGGGTTGCAGTTTGGTGGTGGTGGTGGTAGGGTGGGTTGCAGGGTGGTAGTGGTGGTAGTAGTGTGGGTTGCAGTGTGGTGGTGGTGGTAGGGTGGATTGCAGGGCAGTGGTGGTGGTGGTTGAGTGGGTTGCATGGTCGTGGTGGTTGTGGTGTTGGTGGTGGTAAGGTGGGTTGCAGGGTGGTGGTGGTATAGTTGGTTCCAGGGTGATGATGGTGGTACAGTGGGTTGCAGGGTGGTGGTGGTGGTAGGGTGGGTTGCAGGGTGGTGGTGGTGGTAGGGTGGGTTGCAGGGTGGTGGTGGTGGTAGGGTGGGTTGCAGGGTGGTGGTGGTGGTAGGGTGGGTTGCAGGGTGGTGGTGGTGTTGGTATGGTGGGTTGCAGTGTGGTGATGGTGGTAGAGTAGGCTGCAGGGTGGTGGTGGTAGGGTGAGTTGCAGGGAAGTGGTTGTAGAGTGGGTTGCATGGTGGTGGTGGTGGTAGGGTGGGTTGTAGGGTAGTTGTGGTGGTACGGTGGGTTACAGGGTGGTGGTGGTGGTGGTGAAGTGGGTTGGAGGGTGGTGGTGGTGGTATAGTGGGTTGCAGGGTGGTGGTGGTGGAAGGGTGGGTTGCAGGGTGGTGGTGGTAGGTGGTGTGTTGCAGGGTGGTGGTGGTGATGGTAGGGTGGGTTCCAGGGTGGTGGTGGTGGTGGTGGTGGTGGTGGTGGAAGAGAGTGTTGCAAGGTGGTGATGATAGTAGAGTGGGTTGCAGGGTGGTGGTAGGGTGGGTTGCAGGGTGCTGGTAGTGGTGGTAGGGTGGGTTGCAGGGTGCTGGTGGTGGTGGTTGTAGGGTGCATTGCATGGTGGTTGTGGTGATGATAGGGTGGGTTGCAGGGTGGTGGTGGTAGAGTGGGTTGCAGGGTGGTGGTGGTGGTAGGGTGGGTTGCAGGGTGCTGGAGGTGGTGGTGGTAGGGTGGGTTGCAGGGTAGTGATCATGGAAGGGTGGGTTACAAGGTGGTGGTGGTATAGTGGGTTGCAGGGTGATGGTGGTGGTGGTAGGATGGGCTGCAGGGTGGTGGTGGTGGTACAGTGGGTTGCAAGGTGGTGGCGGTGGTGGTATAGTGGGTTGCAGGGTGGTTGTGGTATAGTGGGTTGCAGGGTGGTGGTGGTGGTGGTTGTGGTATAGTGGGTTGCAGGGTGGTGGTGGTGGTTGTGGTATAGTGGGTTGCAGGGTGGTGGTGGTGGTTGTGGTATAGTGGGTTGCAGGGTGGTGGTGGTGGTTGTGGTATAGTGGGTTGCAGGGTGGTGGTGATGGTGGTATAGTGGGTTGCAGGGTGGTGGTGGTGGTGGTATAGTGGGTTGCAGGGTGGTGGTGGTGGTAGGACGGGTTGCAAGGTGGTGGTGGTGGTAGGGTGGGTTGCAAGGTGGTGGTGGTGGTAGGGTGGGTTGCAAGGTGGTGGTGGTGGTGGTAGGGTGGGTTGCAGGATGGTGGTGGTAGGGTGGTTTGCAGGGTGGTGGTGATGGTGGTAGGGTAGGTTGCAGTGTTGTGGTGGTGGCAGGGTGGGTTGCAGGGTGGTGGTAAGGTGGGTTGCAGGGTGGTGGTGGTGGTGGTAAGGTGGGTTGCAGGGTGGTGGTGGTGGTGGTAGAGTGGGTTGCAGGGTGGTGGTGGTGGTAGGGTGGGTTGCAGGGTGGTGGTGGTGGTAGGGTGGGTTGCAGGGTGGTGGTGGTGGTGGTAGAGTGGATTGCAGGGTGGTGGTGGTGGTGGTAGGGTAGGTTGCAGAATGGTGGTGGAGATGGGTGGGTTGCAGTGTGGTTGTAGTATGGAAGTTTGATGCGTGGTAATGTAAGGAGGAGGAGGGAGTACAAAAGATATCAATAAACATATAAAACTCTAGAACACACAAAGAATAAGTCAAATTTGTTTTCACTTGTAGTAGCCTATAGTTCCGACAAGAGGGATTATTATTCTAAGGTTGAAAAATTGCCTATTACAGTAAAATAATAATAATAATAAAAACTTACTGGCAAACCCCTATCAATAATTCCTCATTTAAGATACTTTCAATAAGCATAGTTTCTCTAATAATGTCAGTCAAAATAAAAACAATTTGCAAATAATATATATCTTAATCTCAAGTGTGCTGTGACAGATCAAGGTTAAGTCAACTAAAAATATTACTAATTTATATTCAACATTAATACATCCTTTAATACTTAGTTGCTGTCTTGAATATTATCCTTAAATACTTGAGAAAAAGTCCCTCTTGCTGGGACCTAACCCGGACTTTAAGCAATGTTCACCCATCATCAGTTTCCAGGAATATATTTAAATTATTAAATTTGGAATTACTCTTTGCTGGCATCATACACAAATAAAACTCATAATTTTCACATGCAGTTTGTAACAGTGTGGAAAACGTGCCATTAGATCTCAGATGAAAGTGTTTTATTATATTTCAGTCCTATGCAAATATAAACTGAGGTGCTGCAATTAACTTGCAATTCAAAGGACATAATGGGCCTGTAGAAGCGGTTCGGCATTTTCATATAAATCGTATCAAATCATTTGTAAAGGTTCCAACATACTTGCGTTGGTCTTGGTCACCTAATGGCTGCCTGATCTGTGGGAGCCTCCCTATTCAATTCCTTATCCCTGAGGTCACACTCTATGACATCCCAGGTCTTTTTTGGTCTGCCTTTCACAACCCTACCCCCGACGTTCACACTTATCACCTTCCACATCAAATTATTATACAAAAGTGGTACTGGGGAGACACCTTCATGCCGTGGCACTGCTAAAACCAGCCATGTCCGGTGAAAAGGGCCAGATGCTCACACACTGACCATTTAAGCCTCTGGAATCCTGACTGCCTCGCATACTTTTCTCTACATAAACGCTTCATAATCATCAACTCCATGACTTCTCCCATTCCAGACCGACACCAATGCAATACCTGCTGGTGTTCTCAATGCCAATGATCCCTCGTGACTAAGCACACAAACACAGGACAACCAAGGGACTCTCAGTCCAGAAAAACACAAACACGTAAACAACCACCATAACCCCAACAAGGTCACACAGACTTATGAGACTGCCTTCAGCCCCCGAGCCTCATTATGTACCTCTCCATAATAAGTTAGTTCATTTCCATCTGACAGAACTGGGTCAATCCCATGAAACTTAGTTATGAGACAGGAATGAGTCTCCTTGGTTACTGGTTGCACTGACTCTCCAGTCTGACTCCATTTTGTCAGAGGATATAAATGTATTATGGCCATTCAAACCAGTAAAGGAAGCTGTACTAGAGCTCTCACTCGACCACTGCCTCAAACTACTTAAAAAGTGACTTCCATCCAAATAAAATGTGTGATCATTTTTTTGTGTTTTGTTTTGCCCTCTTATTATTTTTTTCTTCTATAAACACTTAATCCTGTACATACTCACTACCTTGACACTACAGCCATTTAAAACCTACAACACTACATGAACTGCTTCAACAACATCCCTCTTCCTCCTCTACCCTACACTACACTTCCCTCTTTCTTCTCTGCCTTACACTACACATCCCTCTTCTTCCACTAGCTAAGTCAACACCGCACAAAATTCTTTTACCTAAATAAAAAGACCTCCATCTATAATATTATATCTTGGATGCAGCCGTAATCGCCTTTTAGTTGTGTTGCCACCATCCCATTGGCGTCCCATCCTCTGTCAAGTTATTGCCGAAGTCTCTGCCACTTCGGTGTTTAGTCCTCAGTCAGGCCTCCGTCGGGTTAATGCTGAGTTTTCCTCCTTCCTCCATGACATTAAAGTTTAAGATTCCATTTCTCCTTACCAAGTAATATGCATTTTCCAGACATTCAAATGTGATTTCAAGTTTTCAGCATTATAATTACATATAACGATTTAATGTTCAGTGCATCAGGCTAAAGCAATTACATCACCCGCAGTGTCGTCTGCAGCTCATGCTGTCAATACGGAGGTCAGCATCAAGGTCTTCCTGAGTCCGCGTCCGCTTCTCCCTGGGGACCGTGTCTGCTCCCTGCAATTAGTAAGATTAAATTTCTGTCAATATGCAATGATAATATACTGCACCATGTACTGTACACCTCTCATTTTCCTGGTAGTGCAGTGCTAAGATTGAACCCTATAATATCTTCCATCCTCTCCACATACCCAAACCATCTCAATCTACTTCTCATCACAACACCAATACGCGCCAGTCCCATCCTTCCTCTCAACTCTTCATTCACATCTCCCACCCTCCACACCCAGTTGTTATCCTCCATCCTCCGCACATGCCAAAACCATTTCAATCTAACTCTCCTCATCAAAACACCAATACACTCCAGTCTCATCCTCCCTCTTAATTCTTCCATTGTAAACCTAGACCCTCTCTCCCTAGGCCTCGCATTCAGGGACACACTGCACATCATTCAACTGTTGTCATTTCTGTACATTTGGGCCTGCGAATATCCTCTTACTTCCCAGGTCCCACTACCATACAGCGTGACACTCCTAACACATGCCGCATACAAAGATCCCTTCGTACAAAGGGAGAGCCCTCTTAATGTCAAGAGAGGAAATAACTCCTTGAACTTCTTCCAACCACTCCTCACTCTAGCCACAGAGCTAGCAATAGTCCCACCTCCAGCACATAACATGTCTCCCAAGTAACAAAACTCTTCCACAAACTCAAGAGACTCCTCAGCAAAAAATCAGTCTTATCACGCCTGACAATATCCATATACTTTCCCCGACACACCGCACACATGAAATCGGCATTTTCTCGCAGTCTACTGTACTTCTAATATCACTACATCTCTTATGTACCCACTTATCACAAACACTGCACAAGATGGAATTACTTCCCACGCCCTTGTGGTTAACCATACATGGTCACTCTCCCTCTTCTTTGACAGTACCACCACCAGCCCTACGTATCATCACACTTGTTTTATATGCATTGACTCAAGCCCTTGTGCCCCATACCATCTCTCCATTTCCTAAATCTTTCCTCAGTCCCGCTGTTATTCTCTGCAGTCAGTACCATACCATCGGCATACATCTCCCATATGAATCCATTTAAGTCACGTGAGAGGGCCCGGTCTTTCCCTGCATATCCTGCCCTTCCCTCTTTTGTACTTCCGAATCCTTCCCTTCCAAACCCTGCTCTTCATTCCGTGCCCTTCCGAACTCTACCCTTCCCAACCTTGCCCTGCCCTGCTCTTTCCAATCCTGCCCTTTCCTTCCCTTCCTTTCTCAACTCAACCCTGCCCAACCCTTCCCTACCCTCCCTGCCCTTCCTTAATCTGCCTTTCCCAGTCGTGCCCTTCTCAATCCTGCCGTGCCTTGTCCTGCCGTTCTCAACCCTACTCTGCTCTTCCCAACCCTGCCCTGTCATTTCTAACCCTGCCCTGCCTTCTCAACCATGCCCTGTCGTTCCCAAACTTGCTCGGCCATTCCCAACCCTGCCCTGCCCTTCCCAACCCTGCTAGACCCTTACCAACCCTACCCAACCTTTACCATCTCTGCCTATCACTACCCTATCCAACCCTAACCATTCCTGTCTATCACTACCCTGCAGGAGGACAGGGAAGGGCAGTGTTGAGGGCACGGTAGGGTAGAAGGCAAGGTAGTTCACGACAGGGCAGGTCGGGTCAGGGTAAAGTGCAGGGCAGGGAAGGGGGCAGGCCAGGGCAGGGTAGAGGACAGGGCATGGCTGCGTAGGGTAGGGCAGAGCAGGGCAGGGCAATGCAGGGCTATTAGAAGGCAAGGCAAGGCAGGATTCGGTAAAGGCAGGGCAGGGTAGGACTGGTTATAGGGCAGGGCAGAATAGGACAGGGTAGAAGGCAGGGCAGAGTAGGACTGGGTAAAGGGCAGGGTAGGGTAGGGGGCAGGGTAGGGTAAGGGGCAGGGTAGGGTAGGACAGGGTAGAGGGCAGGACAGGGCTGGGTAGAGGGCAGGACAGGGCTGGGTAGAGGGCAGAGGGCAAGGCAGGGCAGGGCAGAGTAGATGGCAGGGCACGGTAGAAAGCATATCAAGTTTGACAGCTTACAGCACTCACTCTTCTGCACAGGTCTCTATAATTATTTCTCGAAAGAATCTCAGAAGCCCATCGTTGCCTTTCATTTCCTCTCACTCCCTCTGCTTTATCTATGAAACTTTTATATTAGTTTCTTATGATGCATTTTTTTTTTCCATATGGCCATAATACATACTGAGCCCCATAAAACCTCCCAACCCCCGACACAAAACAAAACACTTTCCAACCCCTAAACCCCACAGAACACAGAACTTCACCTCCCAGCCCCACCCAACACAGAATAACACCTCACGTCCCCACACAACACAGCACAACACCTCCCAGGCTCAAACAACATAGCACAACACCCCCCCCCAGCCTCCCACAAGACTGCATAACACCTTCCATCCTTATACAACACAGCACAACACCTAGCCTCATATAGTACAACAGAGCACAAAACTTTCCGGTCTAACACAGCACAGTACCTCCCAGCTTCACACAACAACTTCCAGCCTCACATAACACAGCACAACACCTCCCAGCATCACATAACACGACACAGCACAACACCTATCTTTACGGAACACAGGGAGTTTATCTTGGCACAGAATACTGCAAGACAACATAGAACAACACAGCACCTCCCAGCCCCATACAACACAATACAGTGCAACACCTAGCAAAACACAACACAGCACAACACAACAACAGTACAATACAACGCCTCCCATCCTCACACAGCACAACATAACACACCAACTCCCAATCACAGACATACACAACACCTCCCTGCCACACACAACACAACACCTCCCAGCCACACACAACACAACACCTCCCAGCCACACACAACACAACACCTCCCAGCCACACACATCACACCACCTCCCAACCTCACAACACGACACCTCTCAGCCTAGCACAACACGACACCTCTCAGCCTAGCACAACACAGCACAACAGAACACAGTACCTTCCACACCCACACAACACACCTCCCAGCATCTCACAACATCTCCTTGCCTAACACAGCATAACACCTCCCAGCGTCTCAACATCTCTCTATCCCACACTACAAACACGGAACACACATTGCAAACATAAATAAATAAATAAATAAATAAAGTGTACGCAAAAAGAATCCGTTTTCTCTCATAGCTCGCTCGCGTTAAAAAGGCTGGGGACGAGAGTATTCACGAAGCCCCGCCCCTCTGCAACCACGCCCCCCTCTGTGTCCCTGGAACCCCTCACTCACTTCCGCGCAGAGATGGAGTGAAGTGGTCGGGTCTGCTGTCTTCAGGGTAACGCTGTAGGTTTCGTGGCACTTTTTTCTTAGCGATTTATTTACACCCTGATGTTTTCCTTTGCGTTATCTGTATATTAGTAACGATACAGTTTGCCTGAATAACATAAGCGAGGGTGAAAAGGTGTAATATGCGGAATAAATCCTTGTGGAAGAGGTGTTAGGAAGTCTGCTGTGCTTATAATACGGGCCTAAATAATGACACCCAGATTTACCTCCATCCTTAACCCATACAACCAAAAGACATCATTGCAATTCTATTCTTGCTGACTTCAGATGATTTTATTCAGCTTATATATATATATATATATATATTTTTCCCCAACTGGAGGGATTTCAGTCTTCATTAAGCCTTTCATCACCAGACATCTTTCATAGGTCGAATGAAATCCCCTGGTGGTGGGGTAATTAAAAAAAAAAAAAAAAGTCTGATTAATGGGGCTAACTACTCGCTCATAAGACTGGGGTTGTCTGCTGAAAATCATATTACACCCTTTCACGACGAGAGGGAGCTGTTGAGGGTCGCCTTCACGTGGTAGCACAGATATAGCCGGTTGTTTCCGCTGCCCGGTTATACAAACTTCCTTCGGCTCCCTCCCTATCCCCCCCACAAGAGGATGGTGGAGTACAGAAGGGCAACCCCAACCTGCAGTCCACCATGTTCACGTTCAGATAAGCCCATGGTTGCAACTAGCCAACTACTGGTGCTGGTAGTACTACTAGGCCTACTACCGGTACTAGTAATACTTCTAGATTACTACTACTACTACTAAGCCTCCTCCTCCTCCTCCTCCTCCTCCTCCTACTACTACTACTACTACTACTACTACTACTGCTGCTGCTACTACTACTACTACTACTACTAGGCCTCCTCCGCCCTCTTTTCCTCTTCCTTCTCCTCCTTCTCCTCCTCCTCCTGTTCTTCTTCTTCCTCCTCCTCCTCCTCTACTTCCTCCTCCATCTCCTCCTCCTTCTCCTTATACTACTACTACTACTACTACTACTATGAGAGGCTTTCCCTGAGGTTATAATAGCTGCCGGTAGCTAGAAAGAGGTAACAAAAAGCCATCTGAGGGTGGGGGGGGATAATCACTTCAGCCCGACGACGCCATTTTAACTTTACTCTTACTCCCTTCAGACGATTTAATGCGGCCCCTCTCTCTCTCTCTCTCTCTCTCTCTCTCTCTCTCTCTCTCTCTCTCAGTACGAAAGAGTCTGCAAGCTGAATAAAATTGCAGAGGGAAAAACAAGAGTAAACTGCAAAATAACGTAATCTTATCGAAGGGCTTAATGGGGGTTGATTCTATGCATTTAAGCTGGACGGGTTTAAGATGAAGAAAATCGTCTTGAGGTGGCTAGAGTAATGTAATAAAGGCGCCATTGTTGTGAAGGGGTTGATAGAATTTTGGTACACACACACACACACACACAAACACACACACACACACACATATATATTCTGTCTGTCTATCAGTCTCTTCTCTCTCTCTCTCTCTCTCTCTCTCTCTCTCTCTCTCAAAATTCCTTATAGATCAATGTCCCTTGTAACACGTTAGGCAGTAATTAGTGGGAATACAATTACAGGCAACCGCTGATCTTGTATTGCAGGTGACCCGTGAAAGACTCAATTAACAAACTAATTAATATGGCCCTCACCTTTACCTGAGCAGCGGATATCATGAAAAAGGTATACATTTTTTTTTTTTGGTACTCCCCAAGTGGCAATGAGTCGTTTTATTGCGGTAATTAATTTCCCCTTTTCTTGATTAGGAACTTCAAATACGTATGGATTATAATCGAAAAGAATTTATGTAGTTATTTGGCACACCAGCTTCATATATCTAAAGGAATACTTGTGACAACCTAAGCCCATCATACAGACAGATGTAGGTATATCAGGTAATTAGATTAAGTTTCACTAGGAGGCTTCTCTGTTCATGCCTTACCGTCAGCCCTTCCACCAAGTTTGGCTAAAATAAGATTAAAACTGTCGAAGTCTGACCTATCCCTGTGACCCCTTTGACCAACGATAAAACCGAATCCCTTTTTCCTGCCTTGCTCTCAAGTCTTCCACCAAGTTTGGTCTAATCTGGATAAAAACTGCTTCAGTTGACCTTGCTGAGTCAGACTTTGATCTCAGCCCTGTCACCTTGATCTTTGACCTACTGTTCTAAATAAACACTAGATCAGTATCTTGGCTGATCTTCAAGTTTCCTCCAAGCATTCTTATAACCGATAAAAAACCGTTTTGAGTTTTTCACACACACACACACACACACACACACACACACACACACACACACGAAACTTGGGGCAAGCAATAAGGTGTAACAAAAAATACTGTAAAGTAGAAATATCAATACACGGTTATTAACAGCTGGAAGCTGTACGGAGTAAAATAATGATAAACAACGTGCACCATTGAGAAGCAGTATACATGGGAACATTTAGCAATGCAGCAGCAATAACAACCAGTGCACAATAACGAACACTGTCAGCAATCTTTACCGCAACTCAAACAAGGTGCTGGCTGTGAATGGATAAAGGAGTGGGCTGTGGTGTGGAAGAATACTGGAAGGGGCGGGTGGGATGGATTTAAGATGGTCTTTTTCCGCTTATGCTTAAAGCTGGGCTTTGCAAGCGTTATGGCGTGCGCGCCCCTGTACCTTATGTACGTGACTTAATTTGAACCTGCATCATCCCTACGTAGTAATCGCTACCGCGATGACATATACAGTATATATATATATATATATATATATATATATATATATATATATATATATATATATATATATATATATATATATATATATAACACCTTACAACTTTATTTCACGATATTATTTTATAGATAAAGCCTGAAAGAACATTACAAGGGAACATCAGTTTAATCCCTTGTATACGGTAACCCCTTTTTAAATGCGGAAGCATCTTTGGGAGCGGCCTGGTCAGTCACTGACACCTAAGGATTTTCACATACAACGTGCGTCCCTTTAACAAGGCCCCGTATGGTCCCGTATCGTTCTAGTGCTTCTGCACTTCGTCTTTAGGAAGCCATCAGAAAATTCTGATTCACTGCTGAAAAGTAGGAAATATATTCTGATATGAGGGAGTTGGATATGGCTTTATGTAACCTACCCAGTTCAGAGGGTATTCCCTACACCATCAGCATTATCTGCAGCAGTCACTAAGCGGAATATAATCGCCTGGCGCCAGCAAGAACTAAAAAAAAAAAAAAAACATCGCATGGAAGCAAGTAACGACAAGGGACGAAATACAGAACAGATAACATGGAGCAGGAAAAAGAATGAAGGGAGATGGCTGATGAGCAGAGGAAGAAGGGCGGAGGAAAGTCGATGGACAGAGGAGGATAGAGGGAGATGGATGGAGAAAAAAGGATGAAAGAAGGATAGAGGGAGGAGGGTGAGGGGAACAGGGTGAAGGGAATAGGATGCAGAGTGAAGGAAGACGAATGGAACAAGAATGATGGAAGAAGGGGGATGGAGGGAGAAGGATGGAGGCAGAAAAATGAGGAGTGAAGGATTTCGGGAAGAGGTAGAAGGATGGAGGGGAAAGAGATGAAGGGAAAAAGACTGATGGAGAGTGACAGAGAGCTAAGGGTGGAGGGAAAATGAAGGAGGAGGCAGACTGGAGGAAAGATGGAGGAAGAAAAAGGATGGAGGAAACAAACAGAGGGATGAAGGGAGCAAAGATTAGGATGGAAGAATAAGAAAAGAAAAAATGGAAGGAAATGGAAGAAGTAATGGAGAAAACAAAGAAATAGATGAAGGCAGCAGAGAAGGATGGAGGGAGTAGAGAGAACGATGGAAGAGGTAGAGAGAAGGAAAGAGAGAACAGAGAGGAAGATCGAAGGAGGAAAGAGAAAGATGGAGAAAGGAAAGAGAAAGATGGAAGGAGGAGAGAGAGGATCAGAGAGAACACTGAATTAAAGGAGGGAGGGAGAGAAAAATTCCCTAAAGTAACGGAAGCTGCTTAAAAAAAAAAAAAGTGGAAATATATTGGCTGAGAGAGAGAGAGAGAGAGAGAGAGAGAGAGAGAGAGAGAGAGAGAGAGAGAGAGAAGAGAAACTACGATGGAAAGCTGTATATTTTACTTTCCAACTACCACCAGACGATTTTATTCAACTTATAAGAAAAGTCTGTTACTGAGGAAGGTTTTTGAAGCCTCTACTTAGCCATTCCAGTTCGAACCGTCTCACACTAAGTTGAAAAAAATCGCTTGAAGATAGCACGATGAGAGAGCCGTTCTCGTGGTTCAGGGGATAAGGAAGAACAAGAAACCATGAAGAATGAGTTAGAGAACCAAATGAAGCAGTAGAGAACAAAGAATAAACAGTTTGGAATAAAAGGTTACCAGGAGCAACAAGATTTCCTCTGTAACATTCCTCTGTAACGTAAACCCAGTGTGCTAAAGCTGGAGTTGCCTTTTTTCAACAGCTCACCATCTCACCATCCTCCTTTTCGGGGATAGGGAGGTAGATGAGGGACGTTTGTATAGGTAGGCAGTGAATCTCCTCCCACCAGGTTATATCAATGCCACCACGTGAAGGCCTTCCTCTCCAGCACCACGGAAGGACAAAACAGGAAACGGCAGGAAACATGAATCCGATATGGAAAGAAAAGGTAAATCGAAAATATATCTAAGAAGAGGAAATAGAATCTGCAGAGAGTATCGTAACAGTAAGTAACAGGAAGTGCACCATAGGGAATATTAAAGCAACAGGAAAAAGAATGTAGGCAATATGAAGGAGGGATCACTAGGGTAACGGGAAGTAGACCAACTGTTAGTGCCGGTGACGAATATAAAGCAGTGCTGATAAGCATGAAAAGTCTGGATTCAAAGTTAATGAATGAGGGTGAGATCTGGAAGCTTCCGGTGTTGCTGTTTGCTGATGATACAGTACAGTATTGTTGAGTGAAGATGAATGGGAGTTGCAAGGTTTGGTGAATGAATTTGGGACAGTGTGTAGGAGGAGGAATCTGAAAGTTAATGTAAACAAAAGTAAAGTTATGGTGTTTGAGAGGAATGAAGTCACAGAGTGTGCAGTGAGGTTGGATGGTGAGGATATGGAGAATGTGAGTGCATTCAAGTACTTGGGTAGTGTGATGAGTAAGGATGGAACTTTGGGGGATGAAGTGCGTGAAAGGGTACAGGAGGGAAGGAAGGTTGTTGGTACACTGAAAGCAGTGATGAGAAATAGGGAGGTGAGTATGGAAGTTAAGAAGTCACTGCATGATAGTATTGTGATCCCTACCCTGACGTATGGAAGCGAGGCGTGGACCTTGCAAGAGGGGAACAAGTCAAGAGTGAGAGCAGTGGGAATGAGTTACTTGAGAGGAGCATGTGGAGTGTCGTGGAGGGACAGGTTGACGAATGAATAAGTGAAGGAACGTTGTGGTGTAGATGTGGATGTGGTTGAGAAGATTAGGAGAAATACACTGAGGTGGTTTGGACATGTGGAGAGAATGGAGAATGAAAGACTGACTAAGAGGGTGTATGTAGGTGAGGTGGAGCGAGGGAGAGGGAGGGGTAGACCGAGGATGAGGTGGAGGGATGGAGTTGAGAGGTATACGAGGGAGGGGATGGGGTGAATTGGGGGGATGGTAGTCAAATGGTGGGTGACAAAGCGACTTGGAGGAGTTTGGTCTGCGGCCACCCTTTGGGGGATTAGGGCGTCGGGCTATAGATAGATAGATAGATACACACACACACACACACACACACACACACACACACACACACACACACAAACTTGAGGAAGGAATAAGGTGCAACGGAAAGGAATTACATACCAAGACAAGGTAACAGACAGCTGGAAGGTGTATAGAGTAAAATAATAATAAACAATGTCCAGCAGTGGAAAGCAGTATACACAGGGACATTCAGTAGAGGGCATACCTCCGTTACAATGCTGAGTTGTGGTTTTGGATGGTATGATGTTTGCAGAGAATGGACGAGGCTGTATGATACCGTAATGATCGGAATCTACCAAGTTGTTTTATCTTATTCACTTTTACTATTTATTTATTTACCTCTTCTTCCATCCACCCATCATCCAATCCTACATTGCCCCATTATTTACCTCTTTATTTATTTGTTTACTTATTTATTTTCTTTTGGAACGTGGTAGACAAAGCGGAAGAAGGATCGTCTTCAAAGAATTAGCACGTGAGTTTAACCCGTACTTAGAACAGCAGGTTTTACTGACTTTTATCTCGTTTTCAGCTCTGATATACCCTGCTGACAAATTTATTTCTAGGAGCACTCGCCTGTTGCAGCAAAGAAAATATTGGTCACTTTCTATATGAGTTACATTCTGTCCGGGCACTTCAGACATGAGTTACGCCCTACACAGTTACATCCGACACAAGTTACTTCCTGCACAGTCCCTTCGTACATGAGTTGCGTCCTGCACAGTCTCTTCCGACACAAGTAACTTCCTGTACAGTTACTTCCGACACGGGTTACATACTGTCCAGACATTTTTTTTCAGCGTTACTTAGTGTTCAATACAGGAATGGTCTCTAGTTGCACCGTGTTTAGTCGCACGTTGCCTGGCTTTGGTGGCGATAGTCGTAGTGATGGAACTGATGGTGGTGGTGGTGGTGCTGGCTGTGATGATGGTGTTGGTTGTGGTAACTGGTGGTGGTGGTGGTGGTTGTGGTAACTGTGGTGGTGATGATGGTTGTACTGGTGGTGGTTGTGTAATGGTGGTGGTGGTGGTGGTGGTGATTGTGGTGTTAGTTTTGGTGGTGGCTGCGACGGTGACAGTGTTAGTAGTGCCCTTATTCTGTGTAGGTTACATTATTTACTATACACATGGTGATGGAAGAATTAATATTTTAACAGTAAAAAAGGAAGCAACGGGGGTGGTCTGGGTAGAGGAACCAGAATTAACAGAGTAAAGGAGGTGATTTGGGAGAAGGAAAAAGTTGACAGCGAAACGAGGTGCAGTTTGGGTCGAGGAATAATAATCAACAGGGCAACAGGAAGTAGTGTGAGTCAAGGAAAAATAACCAATAGAGCAACAGGAAGGAGTGTGGGCCAAGGAAAAATAATCAACAGAGCAACAGGGTCAAGGAAAAATAATCAACAGAGCAACAGGGTCAAGGAAAAATAATCAACAGAGCAACAGGGTCAAGGAAAAATAATCAACAGAGCAACAGGGTCAAGGAAAAATAATCAACAGAGCAACAGGGTCAAGGAAAAATAATCAACAGAGCAACAGGAAGGAGTGTGGGCCAAGGAAAAATAATCAACAGAGCAACAGGGTAAAGGAAAAATAATCAACAGAGCAACAGGAAGGAGTGTGGGTCAAGGAAATGTAATCAACAGAGCAACAGGAAGCAGGGTGGGCCAAGGAAAAATATTCAACACAACAACAGGAAGGAGTGTGGATCAAGGAACGGGAGGCAGTTATGGGAACGTAAAAAGATAAATGAAGCAGGAATAAGCAACAGAAAACAACGGGAAGCAGTGCAGAACAGAATTAATAATCAGAAAATACTTAAAAACAAGGCAACAGTAAAAGAGAGCAACAGAAGGAATCAATCAGCTATGCCTAAATCAACGGTAGAGCCCCAACGGAAAGGAAAAAAGGTCAAAGAAAGGCAAAAAGAGGAACAGGAAACAAAAACATGAAAGAACAGGAAGCAGCAACAGGAAGCAACAGAGAGGAAGCAACAACAGAGAGGAACGGGAAGCATCAAAAGGAAGCTACAGAGAGGAACAGAAAGCAATAAAAGAGAGGACTATGAGGCAACAAGAGGAAGCCAAAAAAAGGAACAAGAAGCAACAATAGGAAGTTATAGAGAGGAATAGGAAGCAGCAACAGGAAGTTACGGAGAAGAACAGAATGCAGCAACAGGAAACTACAGAGAGGAACAGAAAGCAATAACAGATAGGTATATGAGGCAACAAGAGTAAGCCAAAGAAAGGAACAGGAAACAGCAACAGAAAGGATAAGAATGCAACAAGTGGAAGCCATAGAAAGGTACAGGAATCAGCAACAAAGAGGAACAAAAGCTACAAGATGACTCGGGAGAAACAGGAAGAAGGAAGAGAGAGGAACTGAAAACAACAAGAGGACGCCATAGAAAAGAACAGTAATCAGCAACAGGGAGGGACAGAAGGCTACAAGAAGAAGCAACAGAGGAGAGCAGGAAGCAGTAACAGAAAGGAACAAGCAACAAGAACAACAGAAAAGGAGAGGAAGCCCCAACATTAAATCAGCATTAGCAGTGACCCTAGGGAGGCAAGAGACATGTAATAGTGTCCCCCCCCAACCCCTCCCATCCCGCCCCCAGGCACATGAGTCGAGATGTAAACACGGGCGCTCCCTGACTCCGCCTCTCGCTACTCTTTCATTCACGGCGCCTCTAAAGACTCACTCGCCCAGCAAATCGCAAAAAGGAGCCGCACTTTTGTACTGTAGGATGAAGCCGGGAGGGGAGGGAGGTAAGGGAGGGGGTCTGTGTGAAATTTGCTGGGGGAGGGAGAGGTAGGGAGGTGTGGGGACGAGTTGGGATAGGGAAAGGAAGGAAGGAGAGGGAAGGGGTGTGTGTGAAGTGGAGAAGGGATATGGAGGGGTAACGACGGGCTGGGATAGGGAGAGGAAGGGAGGAGATGAAGGAGGTTCTCTATGAAATATGGAGAGGTAGGGGGGGGTAGGGACGAGTTGGGGTAGGGAGAGGAAGGAAGGAGAGGGAAGGGGGGTCGGTGTGAAACACAGAGAGGTTTGGGGGAGGGAGTGGGGAGGGGAGTGTGTTTATCAAGGGGTAGCTAAGGGTGGGTAAATTCAATAGGGGTGAGGGGCGGTGGAAGGGGAAGTGGTGGTGGTGAAGGGGGCGACAATCACCACACAGCGTCGCCAGGAAGCTGAATTGTGGGTTTGGTATCCCAGCTGGAGAGGATTATCATTTTTCTTTTGGATTTAACACTTGTATATACGGCAACTCAATGAACTTCCACTAGGCACTTAAATATTATGCTGATATTACACTAACTTAGCCTAATACTACCATCTCTCCCTTTTGAATGTTGATGTGTAACAACTGATAACACTTGAATGTGTTAATCACGAAGAAGTGTTATTGAAAGGATGTAGAACCGTAGCATTGTCCTTTTCCGCCACGAAGCTACATGAAATAAGCTGCAAGAAGACGAAAATCTGGGTTAAGTTGGAGTAAATAGTTAATTCGTAGTAATGTTTTCGCTTCTAATTACACCACTGTATCTTTGGCAATTATTTCAGTTGCCGTATATATGATCAAGGTTTGGAAAGTGTGGACATTAAGCTACTCTGATGGACACCATACTCGAACGAAACGCGTAGTATATAACAAAAATTTGAAATCCTTGTTTACTTTTATATACTTTCACCGCAGTTTTACCCATGTTTAGGTACTGAAGAGGGACGCCTTCTCGCGGTGGCAGCACCGCTAAGTCTAGGCGGAGAAGCTGTCCGTTATAAAAAGTTCCTCAATCCCTTTCTTGTCCTCAGAAAGGAGGATGGTGGTGTGGATGAAGAGCAGTTTCGGCCTGCAGTCCACCAGGTTGACGTTCAGTTGAGCCTGGGGTTGCAACTATGTCTACTATTACTAAACATTACTACTACCCATGTTTAAATGCTGATAAACTGTATAAAGAATTGACATTTTTACTCCTGGATTAAAAAAAAAAAGCACACCATGAAACATCTGTGGCAAACTGTGTGTGTGTCGGCAACAACTGAGTGTGTGTGTATAATAGCGATCAGTGGGTATTTGTGTATGTGTGAGTGTGCGTGTAAGTCTATAATAACGTGTATGTGTGTGTGTGTGTGTGTGTGTGTGTGTGTGTGTGTGTGTGTGTGTGTGTGTGTGTGTGTGTGTGTGTGTGTGTGTGAGAGAGAGTGAGAGAGCTGGTCAGTAAGGACAAGAGGTGGAGGTAAATCCGCAAGTGAACTGTGAGGAACCCGCGACTTGGCTCCAATTTCACAGGGCAACGCCACCGTAGCACACACAACGCCCAGCCTTTGGAAACTCCCGCCATTCTCCTCATCCTCTCTTTTCAGGCCCATTTCTCTCCCATTTCTGTCTCTTCCCTGTCCCGTCTTTTATATATTTCGTTTTCCTTGTGTCTCTTTTCCTGCGTCTCTGATATCTCTTACTCTTTTCCTTATTCGTTTCTTTTATAATACTATGTTTTCTGTGTGTTTTCATTCGTGCATCTTTCACGTAACACTTCTGTCTTTTCCCCAGTCCCTTTCTGCTAAATACTCTCTCTCTCTCTCTCTAATGAATTGCACCTTTTCCCAGCCTTTTCTAATTATTTGCCAGCCTCTGAAGTACTGTATGTGACTTTTGTTCTGTTTCGTCCCCCTATGCGAGTATATATCCTGCAGTATCCCAAGTTTCTCCTCTGCTAATGTGATAGTTTATGCAGCTTTCTTCTCTCATCCGTTTCCGTTTTTAATTGCATTTTGTTTTCTGTTTCGTCTCTCTACATGAGGGTTGCATCGCGTAGAAAGCAGCTAAGACTGAAACAATATACACGGAAAAAGGACAAATGCAGAGTACTGGATCCTCTACTTTGCATTTGGCTCTTCTCCGTGTATAGGGGTGGCATCCTACTCTTCGTTTCTTTCGGTTTCTCAGGCAAATTTCTTCTGCTATTCTTTTCAGTGTCTGCATTAGTTTCTTTGCTTTATTTCCCTGTACTTGCTTATTCTCTTTTTATAACTCCATTTTTTTATTTTATTCGTGTGGCAACTTAGGCAGCTTCTTTTTTTTCCATCCTTCTTGGTTTTTGTAATATTCTCCTTTGTCCATCTAAAAGAGTTTATTATCCTACTTTTCTTTTCCTTCGTTAACTCACTAAACTTCTTTCTTCCATCTTTTTTCTTTTCTTTTTTTTCAATTTCTGTATTACCTTTCTTTGTTCCACTTACACGAGTTAATTTCTTATTCTTCTTTTCCTTTGTTATCTCACTCCCCTTCTCCCCTTCTTCCTTTTCATTGTTTCTATGTAATTTTCTCTCATTTTCCTCCTTCTGGCTGATGTGAAGTTTAGTGCGTTAAGTTTTTGTGTTTGTCTTTTTTTCTTCTTGTAATCTCTGGTATACGACGGAAATTTTCTGCTCTCATGCTGCCAGGATCGGTTTCTCTAATCAGTCAATCAATCAGTCAGTCAGTCAGTCTGACAGTGAATTAACCAGTCAATCAAGCAGTCATTCACTTAGTCAATCTTTCAATCAGCCAGCCAATCAACCAATCACTTATTAATCAGTCAGTTAATCAGTCAATTAATCAGTCAGTTATTATTAAGTCAGTTAATCAGTCAATCAATCAATCAATTATTAATCAATCAACCAACCAACCAACACAGCACCTCATACTATTAAGCACATTATGGAAAACTGCATTGCACACAATCACCTACGCCAACAACACAACATACACTCCTTGAGAGCTCTGAGAGAAACCCCGGTCTCGGCCATGGCCTTCCTTAGGGACTCCGGGCTGTTCGGCCAGACTGCCTTGGGAACAACTACTTCTACCAACCAATCAAGCAATCAGTTCCCCTAGGTACTCAGACGTGCCTCTTTTCAGTGCCTCCCTCAATGGCCTCTTCGCCACGGCCCCAGCTCTCCTCAATCTCTGTGCAGGATCTAACGCTCTCACTTTGTACCGCCAGTGTTGTGAAGCTCCTCACTGGCTCGTATTCCTGGAGATATCGTAACACCTTTTTCAATGGTGATTTATTTTGCCTGTTGCACCTAAATATGGTCCTGTATGTTGCGGATGCAAGCCGTGTTGATATAAATAGGTGTATATATATATATATATATATATATATATATATATATATATAACGATGTACAAGGTAGCATGCAAAACAAATCGCCAAAGTAGAAATGGTGCGAAATCTCCAACACTGCGGTTCATTGTTTATAATTCCCACGAACTTTATACAAACAAGACTGGTGCTCTTTTCGTATAATTTGTGGGAACTGTTGATATTTTTCGTAACGGTGGTATTCGCGTTGCTTTCTTTGAGACTGAGAGGTTTGTTTATCAGCTTTTTCTGTGTATTGATTCCCGACTGGCCTTCAGTGATGTTCTGCACAATGGTCGGGTTTGTAGTGAATGGTAAATCATCATCATCATCGCGACCACTTTTTACCACATAACGATGAGATGAGGTTAAATCATGAAGGCAAGTAAACAAGCTGGTAGGCGACGATGGCCAGCTCTCAGTGGGCCGTTGAGGTTCAGCCTGTAGACACAAAGGAGGGCCCTCATCTAGTTAGAGTCTAAAAAACCATCTCTCGCTTCTCTTTGGACGCAAACTAAACCACTCAGACAACAGAAATAACTCGATATATGCATACACACGTGAAAATTTTTCATAATACTTTTTTTTTTAATGAAATCTCCCATATTATATACTTACAGTATTTTGTTTACGATACACATATCCAGTCATTTCAAACCATTTCAGCACCAATGAAATTTTTTTGGGAGTGAAAATAAGGATATTTCTTAGTGTGACGCTCTTTCGCTCTTCTGCCTGGTTTTCACTGGCGTGTACATGGTCATTTTGTGCACTTTTTCACTCTTCATTGTGAGGCACGGGATGCGTTTAGGAAGCTAAAAATTGCACTGCCAGGTGTGCCCGACGTTTCTCTTCAATTTGGCAAGAAAGAAAATAGATATTCGAAATTTAAAAAAGGGGTGCAGGGGCTGGCCACTGGGTCCCAACAATTTCTGGACCCACGACCACGGAGAGGCTAAGTGGGCCGTTGCTAGGTAACGAGTAGTTGCCTAGCAACCAAAACCTTTCAAACACATCTAGGTCATAGGTTGGTTCTTGTGTCTAGGTTTGGTCTGAATTGGTTAATTCTGAAGGGTGGAAGTACTTGCCACAATTAAACAAGACTGTTAGGGATGCTGAGGCCAATCTTTGCAAGGTTGCCACTCGAAAACTAGAGAGAGGGGAAAAATGGATGGTAAACTTCCGATTGGAAATGACCTCAACATTGCACATAAAGAAGTCGGAGCTTTCTACGCCCATTAGTAATGCTTCTACAGCTCAAAATGTGAAAAGTATGAAAAAAGCGGTTTTTCGGCCGTTCCTAGGCAACGAACAGTTGCTAAGCAACCAAAACCTTGCAGACACAACTAGGACATAGGCTGGTCATTGTGTCCAGGTTTGGTCGGAATCAGTTAATTCTGAAGGGTAGAAATACCTGCCACAATTAAACAAGAATACAAGACTACAAGAAAGAAAGAAAGAAAACGCGACCAGCAATAAGGGCTGCATAGAACTGGCCAAAAGAAAAATGTGACAGAGGGAGAACTGTTGACTTGAGAATCTGAATATGAAAACGGACTGATGCCTATTCACGCCAATGGGAAGTTGTTTTGTTGTGATCTCTTCTTGGCACCACTTTAGGTTAATTTGAGGAAAAGTTAGTTGCCAGTGGGTAAACGCAAAACTTTTTTTTTTTTTCTTTTTGGCGTAAAACTTTAAGGTGATGGGTTTTGCCACATGCACGTCAACAACGCCTCCCGCCTCACCGATAGCACGCCATTCTCGCGGCTCTTCTCGCCTCCCGTCCACAGTTGCCGAGCTATTATTTTTCCTTATAGATCTACTGTAGATATCCACTTCCATTTAGCGAAAAAAGGGTGTTTAGTGGCATAAAAAATATAGCGGAATGTTTTTTTTTTTTTTTTTTTTTTTTTGAGAGCTTTAGCGATGCTTTCGAGATTTTAGCACTTTTCTAGGTACTTCTAGGATTTTTTATTTTTTTTCCAGTTTAGTGATATTCTAGCAGTTTTTGAGAGGCAGTTTAGCGATATTTGTGACTATGGCATTGGCAACCCTACGTCCCATCTTCCCGTCCGCCATCCCTCCTCTTCTCTTGCCTATCCTGGCGTCTCCTCCTCGCCCCCTGACTTATCTAAACATGTCAGGAGAAAATTGCTCCAATAACCTGAGCTGAAAGACCCGCTTACCCGCTTAATTGCTTTTTTGCCCGGAGAGCGCCGCGTCGCCCTTCATTTGTTCTAACTTAAGGTGCGTGTCTCGAGCCGTTGCCTGGCGTCGACTTCAGCCTTATCACATTTAGTGTCGTATTCTATGTGGCTTTGGTAATTTCGTAACCCTCTTCCTTAGCGATTTATTCTGAACATGACACCTCAGTCTACTCCTGTACTGTCGATGTAAATATATCTTTACGAAAACGAGATAAAAACAAGAGCATGATAAGGTGCAATATGGAAAATAATTCGCCAAGTAAGAGGTGCAACGAAGCCTCTCAAGACACTTAGGATACGGTTTGCGGGTAACAATAAAGCCTCACCGACATCGTGGTAGACATATGATGAGAATAAGTTGAAGGTGCACAATTTTCTGTATATTAATTTTAGGCGGTAATGCATTTCTCGGGAACAGACCGATCAATTAGGCTGACTCCTTTTCAAAATGAGCTCGCCTTGGAAACTTATGCACTGTGGACCCGACACAAAAGTATATACATTTACAATCATACACTTTTTACTCTAACTTGGCCTAAAACTGTCGTCCCTCCATCTTTAATGCTGAGCTATAACAATAGACTAACACTACAAATATGGTGCTAGTCACGAGGAAGTGCAATGGAATGGATGCCACGTCGCAATAATATCTTGTCCTTCAACTGTGCTACGTGAAATATGCTGCAAAAGAAAAAATTAGGGCTAAATATGAGTAAGGGGAGTATAATCCCCAACACAAGGAGGCGACAGAGGCTGGGAAGTGTAAATGAAGGCGTGATGAAGAGCTTGTGGCCCCCGTGTCCATAAAACAAGGTGGCCAGCAGCCGCTTCACACTGGCCACTATCTCACCTCTTGCCCTCACTCTCACCTTTCACACTGGCGGCTTCAACAGGATGGAGATGGACCGCTTAACCTCTCACTTCCACCCTCACTCTCACCCTTTACCCTCACTCTCATCCTCACTCATTACCCCACTCTCACCTCTCACCTTTATTTTTCATCCTCACTCTCACCTCTAACTCTTACTCTCACCCTTACCCTTCGCCGTCACTCTCACCTCTTGACCTTACTCTCACCCTTACCCTTCACTCTCACCCATCACCCTCCATTCTTATATCACTCTCATCTCTCACCCTCCAACCTCACTTCACCCTCACCTTCCAACTTCACCCTCATCTCACATTAACACCATCATTTTCACCCTCAACTCTAACCAACACTTTCCACAACACTGAAGGAAATCTCAGTCATATAATCCGGTATGGTTTCTTATGTGTCAAGTTACTGCACCAATAATTATACAAGTTTACAGAATCCGATTTGCTTGATATTGTCGCACTCCTTTCTCTCTCTCTCTCTCTGTCTCTCTCTCTCTCTCTCTCTCATTATTAAACATGCCAATATGATATTAAGAAAATTCAAAGCATCTACTTTCTTATATGCTTTATCGAAACCTAACTCATGTTTCTTGATGAGGCACCTCAGCTACTATTTTCACTTTTACTTGGCCTAATATTATCATCCCTCCACCTTGAGTGCTGAGTTGTAACAGGAGATTAATAGTAGAATATAATGCTAGTCAAGAAGAACGATAAGGAAGGATGTAGAAAGGATGTAGAGCCACTGCTTGTCTTTTTCTGCCTTTGCACTACTTAAAGTAAGCTTCCAAATGACGTAAATAGTGAAGAACTAAAGAAAGGCGTATTATCCTTGGTTTAGAAAACCCCGTAACACCTCTTGGTCAGCGACTTACACCGCACACGACACCTTATCCCCTTTAGTCCGGTCACGTCGCCTTCATTTTAGTCTTGTTGCTACTGATGGATGTAATTCAGTGCAGGAGAGCCCCCGGTAGAGAATGGAGTTAATGAAAGCAGGAGAGAGCTACCCCAGCCTCAAAAGTCTCTCCTGAGCTACATAAAATCGTTCGTTGATTGCAATACTAAAAGATAGGAGCTCCATGTCGGCAGGGGTTATATATCCAACTGTACTGATCTCTACTACAGAACATGGAAAGTATGTTCGCACCCCTGTTTGTCTGTTTGTTTGTGTGTTTGTTGGCAGAAGTATAAAAAAAACTATAAGGGAGTTTTAGACCAAATTTGGTGGGTAGATAGCCCAGTCCTAGGGATTACTCGATTAACTTTTGGGACTGATCCGGATCGTATTACAGATTCTGGATCCGGAAAACATTTTTTGTGAAACCCTAATCAGTGATGAGAAAACCCAACCCATTATGCCCTTGTCGATGAGATGCGCTGCACTGAATGCCCCTTTAGTTACTGTTGCAAATTACAGTATGTCGCTGTTTAAAAGAGTAACAATACACAGGGAACAGGAAAGTGTACAATGCAAAATAGATAGCCTTGGAAGAGTTGCTACGAAGTTCTCCTACGCCAGCGGGAATGCAGCACAGAATGCCAGTGTCACGCTGTGTCAGAGGCAGTGACAAAGAACCCTTAAGGTGCACAGGAAGCCAAAGCCGCTGCCGTCTCACTGGATCGGGAGGCGGGCGTGTTTTTCCTCTCCGGGCACCAAACGTTATTAGCGATTCATATTAAAGTGAAGCAAACTTAGAAAGAATGGTTAATTTTCACCCCACTCATTCCCATATTAGACGATTAGGAGCACTCAGGATTTTTAAGGAGGTCATTTGTGAGGATTAATAGTCTTTTACGGCAGGCTGCGTCGACGGGTGTAGCGGAGGAAGGAAGGAGGGGAAGGGAGAAGGGGAGAGAGGGAGGGGAGGGGAGAAGGGGAGAGAGGGAAGGGAGGGGAGAAGGGAAGAGAAGGGAGGGAGGGGAGAAGGGAAGAGAAGGGAGGGAGGGGAGAAGGAAAGAGGAGGGGGTGAGAGGAGAGAAAAAGGGAGGACTGGAAGATGGATGGAGGAAATGCGTCGCAGAATTAAGAAGAGAGGAGTGGGAAAATTGGAGACAATACTGAGACGACTAGAGAGAGAGAGAGAGAGAGAGAGAGAGAAGGAACATACTAAGAAAATGGAACGTGGATGTGAAGGGAGAGGAGAAAGTAGGTGGGCGTAAGAGGAGGGAAAAAGAGAGAAAATTCAGTAAGAGAAAGGGTAGAAACGTGAACTGATGAAAATGAGGGAAGATTCAGAGAGAAGGTGCAGAGACGACTGAGCACTAAAAGAGAGAGAGAGAGAGAGAGAGAGAGAGAGAGAGAGAGAGAGAGAGAGAGAGAGAGAGAGAGAACAGGCTGAGAAAATGAAAGGAAAGTGGGAGAGGAGGGTAGGGGATGGGTGGGGGTGAGAGAAGGGAAAAAGAAAGAAGAGTGGTGAGAGAGAGAGAGAGAGAGAGAGAGAGAGAGAGAGAGAGGAGAAACGCGGAATGAAAAGAGGACGGAATAGTGGAAGGGAAAGGATAAGAATTAAATTAAGAAACACGAGGAAGTAGAGAGATGGAAGGAGATAGAAGATGACAGAATGAGCGAGAGGTGACGGGAGAGAAACATATGGAAAAGAATGCCAAGATGGAAGGGGGAGAGGAGAGGAAGGAGAAGGAAACAGGAGTGAGAGGTGAGAGGAAAGAAAAGAGAGAAGACTGAGGAAGAGAAAGAGGAAAAGAACTGGAGAGAGAGAGAGAGAGAGAGAGAGAGAGAGAGAGAGAAAGGAGAGAAAAACGCTTCAGAAGAGGTACGACGCTGCGGAAACGGAGACGAAGAAAGAAAACATACAAAGAGGAGCAGACCAAGAAGGTGGACGATGAGGAACGGAAAGAAGAAGGTGGGTAAGAGGAAGTGAGAGGGAAGAAAAAGGGAGAGAGAGAGAGAGAGAGAGAGAGAGAGAGAGAGAGATTGAGAGATTTACCAGGGGAGGAAAACAGATGAAAAACTGGGAAAAGAGGAGATAGGTACAAAAAAAGATGGAGTACAGAGAAAGCATAGGAAAAGGAGGGGATGCGAGAGAAGGGAAAGGAGGGGAGGGGGGCGAGAGGTGGAAGAAAAGAAGAAGGAAAATTAGGGAAGGAAAATTGGGAAAGAAGGAAGAGCACGGGAAAGGTAAAGGAGAAAGTTGAAGAGGAAAGATGGCAGAGAAAAAGGGAGATAGTAAAGAAGATAAAGACCAGAAGGGGGGATGAAGGAGGGCAGGGAGGGGTGGCTGTGAATGAGAAGTGAGAGGAGGGAAAAAGAGGGAAGACTTGGGTAAAGAGAAAAGGCACTGGACCAAGAAGGGAGGGGAAAAAAAAAAAGGGAGAGGTTGGGGGAAGAGGGGACAGTGCAGATCATAAAAGATAAGCGAATAAGAGACAAGGAAGAAGAGGGGGTGGAACGAAGGGGAGGGGCAGTGAGAGATAACCTTGCTGGTGAGAGTAACTTAAAAACACTGGACGAGAAAAGAAAAACACACCAAAACTACCCATTCCCATTATAGAGCAGGAAATTCTAACAGCAACGGCAAAGAATCCTATAGATAGCTCTAAAACTCTTTCTTTAACTTTATCATTGTAAGTCCTAAACCGTTTTCTATTATCCTCTTAATCAGAACCATTTTCGCCTCCTCCTCCTCCATGGAAAAAAGCCGCGCGTTATCATCTCCCAGCTGAGCTAACTGTGCAGTGGGAAAAACTGGAAAAGTGAGACAAGATGAGTCGGTGCTGAACGGAAAGAAACACAAGGAAAATAGCGAAAAGAAGGGAGGAGAGGGAAGGAAGGAGAAGGCGAGAGGATGAGTCAGGGTTGAGAGGAGAAAAGAGAACAGGAGGAGGAAAAAGCACAGTAAAAAAAAAAAAAAAGGAAAGTGGAAGAGCTCAAGAGTAAGGAGGGGGGAGGTAAAAGAAGATGGAGGCATAAAATGAAACGCGAGTATTAGAAAGAGGAGGCAGTGGAGGGGAAAATACACGGGGGGTGTAGGGTGATGTAGGGTGAGAGGGGATAGAAGAATGAATGAAAAGGGAAAACAGAAAAGTAAACACGAAAGGAGAAAAAAGATACAATGGCAAGGAAGGATTAGAGGGCATAAAAAACGATGAAAGATTCGAAAACAATGCAAAAAAGATGAGGGAAGGAAAGTACAGGAATGTAAAGTCTGAGAGTAATGAAAAAAAAAAAAAAATAAAAAGATGAGAGCCAGACAAGGAATGAGACGAAAAGAAGAGAAGGGAAAGAAGGAAGAAGAGGAACGGGGTGAAAAGAGGCGAAAGGACGAAAAAAGAAGGGAGCAGTGAAAGGTAAATGTATAGAAAAACGAAAATGAGAAAGAGAAAAAAAGAAGTATGAGAAGAAAAGGGAGAGACAGAGGACAGAACAGAGAGGTATAAATAACTGAAACAGGATTTGATAAAAAAAAGAATGAGAGATGAAAGGAAGATGAAAAAGAGATGATCAACATAAAATGGAGCTGGATAAAAAAACAGAGATGAGAGAGAGAGAGAGAGAGAGAGAGAGAGAGAGAGAGAGTGAGAAGAAGGAGGAGGAGAAGCCAGAGGAAGGAGGAAGAAATAAGAAAAAAAATGAGAAAAATGACGATAAAGAAATGAAGGAAATGTAGATAAAATATGGGAACAATGTAGAAAATCAAAAGAGAATTACAAAAGGAAAAGAGGAGAAATAGGAGAAAGAACGTAAGTAGTGTAGGAAGGAGTGTATGGGAAGAGAAAAAAGGTGGATAACTAACAGGAAAACAGGAAGGAGGATATACAGACATTGAAACAGGTAGAGTAGATGGAAAGGAGAGAGACACAACGAGAACGGTAGAGAGAGAGAATACCTACATGACCTTACCGCCTTGCTAACATTACTCTAAGCCTTACTACCTTCCTAACATCATTCCCAGCTTAACTTTACTCTTTACCTTAGTATCTTCGTAAGCTTACCATTTTCCTAACCATAACATTAGCACCTTCCTAACTTTACCATTCTCCTAACCTTAGCACCAACCTAACAACCTTCCTGACTTACTGCCTTGCTAACTTTGCCATATCCCTAACCTTACCACCTTCCTACCTGCCTTCCTAACTTTACTTCCTGTGACGAGGGCCATTTGGAGTCTGCATGCCCTTCTGGAATTTGGCGATGAGAATGTTGAAATCAAAGGTGTCCACAAGCGAAACAGGCTGCTAAATACTGAGAGAGAGAGAGAGAGAGAGAGAGAGAGAGAGAGAGAGAGAGAGAGTGTGTGTGTGTGTGTGTAATTAAGGGAAGGATGGGGATTGGTGGTAGAGAGGATGGGTAGTGTGAGTTCTGGAGCATTCAGGGATGGACAAAGTTAAAGCAAAGTTTTCTCCAAGAAGAAGAAAACCAGGACGAAAGTAAGCACACGACATTCTCAAGCATACGCAGATAAAAAAAGGAATTAGAGTGTCTTGATTTCACTGAACTGCGTATTCTGGAAATGGGGGAATTATACTCCCATAAGGAAAGATGGTATATTTCAGCATGCAAGTCTTGTATCTTTTCTGAATAAATAACTTTCCACTCGAGGGCACGATTCCTCTAAACTTCCACATAATTTTCACTTATTTAGAATTAATAATACTAGAAACAGCGTCAACAAATAGGGTGTACTCTTATATTGTGTGTACAGAGTAATATACAGTACACTAACCCTTCTCTCCCTACCTCCTTCCATCCTACCCTCTCCCCTTTCCCCCTCTCTCCCTCTTTCCTTCCTTTCTTACTAATTTCCACTTCTTTTCTTCCTTACCACATCGTCTTCCCACCCTTCTCTCACTTCTCCTCTTTCTTTCCTTCTTTTACTCCTCTTCTTTCCTTCCATCTTCCCTTTTTCCTCTTTTCCTCCTCCTTTCCCTTTCCCTCTTAGCTACAATCACCACCTCTTCCTCCCTCCCTCCTTCCATGTACTAAATTTGTTCCTTCTTCCTCTCCTCTCCTCTATTTTTTTCCTCTCATCATCCTCATTTCTTGCCATCTGCCACTTTACTTCCTTCCTTCTTCCTCTTTACCCTCCCTCTCCTTCCCTCCCTCCCTCCCTCCCTCCCTCCCTCCCTCCCTCCCTCTCTCTCTCTCTCTCTCTCTCTCTCCAATCACCCCCTTCGTACCCCCCATCGCCTACGTCATGGGCTCCACAAAGACTTCCCTCGACCCCCCAGATGTCCATTTAACTCTCACAATTCCGCCATCACTTTTTAATACACCTTCCACACTCGTTCCAGTAATTAGATTTGAATACTCCTGGCCCCCCCTCCCTCCATTACCTCCCTCTCCCCTGCTCTCACCTCAAACTTTCTCCAAATCATATCCCCTTCCCCCGACAACCAGGCACGCATGCACGGGCACGCAGACAAGCTCATGCACGCACCCACACAAGCGCATGCATGCATGCACGCGCGTACACACACACACACACACACACACACACACACACACACATGCACGCAAACAATCACACACACGCATGCAAACAATCACACAAACATACACGTGCGAACACACACACACACACACACACACACACACACACACACACACACACACACACACACACACTCGTCCACGTTAGCCCACTCTTTTCCCCCTCACTATATCGCACTTCCCTTACCTTTCTTTTCCATACTGATTTCACCATTTCCTATTGGGTTTTGACGATAGAGAGGGATGCCTTCACGTGGTGACACTGAAAAAACTACATAACTCTACTGCACGGTTATATAAACGCCTCTCAGCTTCCTCAAAACTGGGGCTACAACTACTACTAACACTACTACTACTACTACTACTATTGCTGTTGCTACTACTACTGCTGCTACTACTGCTACTACTACTACTACTACTACTACTACTACTGCTACTTACTACTGCTGCTGCTACAATTCTGCCTCTTTAAACTACTCCCACCTATTCTCATTCCCACCCACCCCAGCCTTCTCTTTCCATCACTGAATATACTACTGCCAGACATCCATTAACCTTGCCTTATTTTTTTCCTTCATTCTCACCATCACTTCCACATTATCTTCTCGAAACCTGTCACTTGTGCTCATTCTAACCTCACTCCAGCCCTTCCCCCCCCCTCCATCTCCTCGCCCTGTCTTTTTCCCTCTCTAACCTGAACTCTTCCTCTCTAAACCACTCTCATCCGCCCACACTTATTCATAAAACCACTCTACTTCCTCACCCTCACTTTCGTTCACACCAAGAAACTCTATTTTCACCATCTCATCATTCCTTTCACCTCTCTCTTATCTCCCATTAATCTTCAACTCTTCTAAAAATCATTTCCATTCATCTTCACTTTCAGTCTTGCCACCTCTACTGTCCGCTGTCACATTCATCTCTAACCCCTTACCTTCCTTTTCACTCACAATCTCCCCATCACCACAAACTCTTCCTCTCCAATTTCTCACTCACCCTGTCTTGTCCACGCCATTTCCCCTCTCTCACCTCTTCCACCCACCCTCCCTCTCCTCTCTCCCCAGCCCATCCTCCACCCATCCTCCCCCTCCTCTCGCCCTCATCCATCCTCTCCCCGACAGCCCTCCCTCCCCCGGCCTGGGATGATTGGTGCAGCAGGCGTGACCATCTGTTGTGTTGTGTTTGTTGTGGCGGCGTGGGGAGAGGTGGCGAGGGACGAGAGCTGACTGCTAAATTTTTACCTTGCACACACACACACACACACACACACACACACACACAATACCTGGTAGATTTAAAGAATGACTGAGGTGGTGAATAAGACTAAATGGAAAGTATCTAAATAAATTCAAATGCATGCATAAACAGAGCAGGTGACACTAAAAGAGAAATTATTTTTTGCTATTCCCTTGCTGTTTTCGTTCTCTGTAAATGAGGGGGTATCGCTAAGTTACTCTGTTTCGATTCCGTATACTTTTGTCTTGCGGGGGAAAAAAAAAAAAAAAGTGCCGGTCTCTGAGTTTTGGATAGACGATGAAATTGTCAATATCTTTGTTTCCTGTTAGTCATCATCATCACCAGTAAATTTAAAAAAAATGCTTAGTTATAAACGTAAGAGGGTAATTAATAGCGAGAGGAAATTGTGCATAACAAATGTGTAATGAAAGAAAAGTATGATAAACAACTGACAGGAGTCTTAATTGATCCGTCTAGAAGCTTGACAAAAGACTAATTCATGCAATATTTCATTATTACTGCGCTGAAATTTTCTGTAGGTCCACTCCTATGAGGTAGGCACGTCTTCCTTTGCTTTGTTGTAATTCCAATAGTCCTTCAATGTAAGGCAGTAGAGGAACGCCATCTCGCGGCTGGAACTGATATAACAAGTACGCTCTGCTGCCAGGTTATATAAATCTCTATCAGCTCCCTCCTTGTCTCCCTAGAGGAATATGTTGGACTGCAGGAGGGTAGCTTCAGCCTGCAGTCCACTGAGTCCACATTCAGATGAGGCAAGGGTTGCAACTACTGCAACTACTAGTCCTTCACTGTAGGTTCCAAAGCTGATCAACTCGCACCACAGTTTGCTATTTGAGGTTTTGCTTGACGACGAACTGAGTGTCAGCATATTATATCAACTTAACAACAATGCCATTTTCTCTTAAAGATTTGGGAAATGTAATGGCGAATGGTCATTTCCACCATTATGAGGAATAGGTGTGTGTGTGTGTGTGTGTGTGTGTGTGTGTGTGTGTGTGTGTGTGTGTGTGTGTGTGTGTGTGTGTGTGTGTGTGTGTGTGTGTGTGTGTGTGTGTGTGTGTGTGTGTGTGTGTGTGTGTGTGTGTGTGTGTGTGTGTGTGTGTGTGTGTGTGTGTGTGTGTGTGTGTGTTACAGGAAGGACACAAGCCAGGGTAAGGTGAAGAATAGGAAGGTGCAATATGGTGGATAAGAAAAAAAGTGTGTATGATAGAAAGGGGAACTCATCTATAACAAATCACTTTCTTTCATCACGTCACAATCTCCTTCATTTCATCATCCCGTATCTTACCCCACCACAACAATCCCTCACCCCACCACAACAATCCCACACCCCAGTATATCCCTTATCGCTCTTTTACTTTCTTCCTCATCCCATCTAGCTTCTCTCACGCAGCACACCCCTTCTCACCCCACCACATTCCTCCCTCACCCCTATACACCCTTCCTCACCTCATCTCACCCCTCCATATCCTTCCCCCACCCCTTTACACCCTCCCTCACCCCATCTCACCCCTCCCTCACCCCATCTCGCCCCGGGGTTCAATCTTTGAGCTCCTCTGTTCTCATCAAGATTCAATCAAATTTTATTGCGTCATTTTCAGGCGCAAGCTTCGGCCTAATTATGTTACTTTTACAATAAACGAAGGTTGTTGGGAGAGGCGGGGGAAGGGGGAGGGGGGAAATGAGAGGGACAAGAAGAAGGAGGGGAAGGAAGAAGAAGGAAGGGAAGGAGGCAGGAGGAAGAAGGAAGGGAAGGAGGCAGGAGGAAGGGAAGAAGAAAAAAGGAAGAAGAGGGGACATGGAAAAAAGATGGACGGGAAATGCAGATTTTTTTTTTTTTTTTTTTAATGCGAGGAAGAAGGAATCAAAGGCCATGAGCCCGCAGTAACAGTTCCCTCCAAGAGAAAAACAAAATACAATAGAGAGCCAAATTCAAGATCCGATCATTTTGAGATGCCTGGACACACTGCGTTTGAAAGACTGGAGATCATAGGCAGCAGGAAATACAGATAGAGGGAGACAGTTCCAGAGCTGACCTGTTGCATAAATGAAAGACTGGGAGTAACGGTTAACTCTTGCATTAGAGAGTTGGACAGAAAAGGGATGAGAGTTTGCTGCCAGGCGGGTGCTACGCGCACGTCGTAGAGGTGGAGGAATGCAAGCAGACAGTTCAGAGGAGCAGTGACCATTAAAGTAGCGATAGAAAAGAGATAAAGATGCAACAGTGCGGCGAAGAGACAGAGGTTGAAGGGAGTCAGTAAGAGGAGGAGAGTTAATGAGACGAAAAGCCTTTGACTCCACCCTATTGAGAAGAGCTGTGTGTGGGGAGCCTCCCCACACATGAGAGTTGTACTCCACACAGGGGCGGATAAAACCCCTGTATAGAGTCAACAACTGTGCAGGGGTAAAGAAAGAGCGGAGTCGGCTTAGCACACCCAATCTTTTGGAAGCAGATTCCACAAGAGATGCAATATGATCTTTCCAAGACAAGTCCTGAGCAAATGAAACCCCAAGCATGTTCAGGGATAATGCAGGATTAAGCTGAATATTATTAAACATTAATGGGTATACCTGTGGAAGATTTTGTCGGGTTGATAGGTGTAAGAACTGAGTCTTAGATGCATTAAAGACAACCATATTATTTTTACCCCAGTCAGAGATACGAGCCAAGTCAGACATTAGGTGTGCCATAGCCTCATCCCCTGTTTCTTGAAGTAACTGTTGAGATGGGAGTTGCGGGAACCGAATGGAAAGGTGAAGGGTGGAGTCATCAGCGTATGAGTGGATAGGGTTAGATGTACAGCTTAGAAGATCATTGATGAATAAAAGGAAGAGAGTTGGTGACAGGACAGAGCCCTGAGGAACACCACTGTTGATAGATCTAGGAGAAGAACGATGGCCGTCTACAACAGTGGCTATAGAACGACCAGAAAGGAAGCTAGCGATGAAGGCACAGATAGAAGGATAGAAACCGTAGGAGGGCAGTTTGGAAATTAAAGATTTATGCCAGACTCGATCGAAAGCCTTTGAGATGTCAAGTGCAATGGCAAAGCTTTCGCCGAAGTCCCGAAAGGAGGATGACCAGGAGTCTGAAAGGTAGGTGAGAAGATCGCCAGTGGAGCGTCCCTGACGGAACCCATACTGACGATCGGAAAGAAGGTTGTGATAGGAAAGATGCCTTAAAATTTTTCTATTAAGAATTGACTCGAAAACTTTTGAAATACAGGACGTTAAAGCAATTGGACGATAGTTGGAGGGTTGGGAGTGGTCACCCTTCTTTGGGACTGGCTGAATGAGAGCAAACTTCCAGCAAGAAGGAAAGGTACAAGTTGACAGACAAAGGCGAAAGAGTTTGCCTAGGCAGGGTGTAAGCACAGAAGCACAGTTCTTGAGAACAACAGGAGGGACCCCATCAGGCCCATATGCCTTGTTAGTACTGAGGCCAGTGATGGCAGAAAATACATCAACTGAAGAAATTTTAATGTCAGCCATGAGGAAGTCAGAGGGGAGAAGTGATGGAGGAACAGCACCGGAATCGTCTAAGGTGGAATTGGAGGAGAAAGTCTGTGCGAAGAGATCTGCTTTATCAGTAGAAGAAATAGCTACAGAACCATCAGAGTAGAAAAGAGGAGGGAAGGATGATGAGGTAAAGTTGTTAGAAAGATTTTTGGCAAGGTGCCAGAAGGAGCGGGAAGAATTCGAGTTGGAGAGTTGAGAGCATTTAGTATGGATGAAATTATTTTTAGTAGAGCGAAGAACAGACTTAGCACGATTCCGGGCAGAAACGTAAAGATGATGTGATTCAGGGGTGGGTTGGCTCCGGTACCTTTTGTAGGCCCTCTCCTTGTTGCGGACAGCATTAGAACAAGCGTGATTAAACCAAGGCTTTCTTGCGTTAGTCAAAGGATATGAGAAAGGAATGTATGCTATATAACCAAATTATGACGCCTGGTGGTTTAGTGAGTAACTACGGAGCTCCAATCGGACTGAGCCTGAGCAGGTTTATATCCAAGGGATGGTTGGGGTTTATTGCTCGCGTAATGTCACTCAGGGATGAGTGAGGCTGGTCACTCTCATCTTTAATGTCAGGGCCAACTAGCCTAGCCTCGGGCTCTAACGCTCCTCGTGTGGCAACACAGTCTTGGATGATGGATGGATGGATGGAAAAAGATGAGGAAGGAGGAGGAGGAGGATTACACAGGATTACACTGGAAAGCAAACAGCAACAGACCTTATGGTCCTTTCGAGGCTGCTTGTTAGAGAAAACTATGACTAAAAGATCTAACTCTACATGCTGAAGGATAAGGAGAGTAAATCAAGAAGGCTCCCCCCACCACCAAACCCTCCAGGAAAAAGTGAGAAAAACCACCATGCAGCATGGAAAAACTGACATGGAAATTTTATAGGAAACACTGGAAAGGAAAAGTCACATTCTATAATACTTTATCTATAAACTACCCGATAGAGTAACCTGAAAGAGAAAGTAAACAAATAAAATAATAGTTACGGCATGACATTATAAACCGGTACATTGAGTTACTGGGAAGTCTGTGGACATAACGTGGAAGCTACACACTGCACAGTGTGGATGTTTAGGGGTGGTGCAGCAGCCTTGCCTGGCGCTTTTAAGGTAGGCAGCAGTCAATCAGGCCCTAGCTCCGTTTGCTCCACTGAGACAAGGAACTCTCCCATGTGGGACAAGTACACAAGTTTCATCCTGAGGCAGTGACCCCTGATACATTAAAAAAAATCCCGATGGTGGTCACTTGACTAACAGGGACCCTCAGTGATCCACAGCCCATCACAGGTCGAAAGTAAGAGTAGTGACCGTTAACTCAGGGTTATCTGTGCAGATCCTAATCTGTGCTTATATTGCTTTCTTTGCATTGGGGAGATTGAAAAATATATAAGACGGGTGTCTTAGATAAAAGGGGACTGCACAGTGCACAGTGTGGATGTGCAATGCACAGAGTGGATGTTTAGGGGTGGTGCGGCAACCTTCCCTGGCGCTTTTTAGGTAGGCAGCAGTCAATCACGCAATAGCTCCGTTCACTCCACTGAGACAAGGAACTCTCCCATGTGGGACAAGTACACAAGTTTCATCCTGAAGCAGTGACCCCTGGTACATTAAAAAAATCCCGATGGTGGTCACTTGACTAACAGGGACCCTCAGTGATCCACAGCCCATCACAGGTCGAAAGTAAAAGTAGTGACCGTAAACTCAGGGTTATCTGTGCAGATCCTAATCTGTGCTTACTGTATATTACCTCATTTGCTTTGGATAAATCGAAAAACGTATAATGACATGACGTGACGCTATGTTAAGTTCACGGGGTGTCCTGTAGACACGAGGGGACTGCACAGTGTGGATGTTTAGGGGGGGGGAAGAGGAGGAGGAGGAGGAGAAAGGGGAAAAAGAGGAGTGGAGGAGGAAAGAAGAGGAGGGAAAGGAAGAAGAGAGAGGATGGAAAGGAGGACTAAGGAGGAGAGACAGGAGGAAGAAGAAATAGGGAGGCGATAAAAAAAAAAAAAAAAAAAAGAGAGAGAGAGAGAGAGAGAGAGAATGGGAAGGAGGAAGGAGAAGGAAGGGGGAAGGAGGATGAAGAAGGGAGGGAAGAAAGGAAGGAAGATGAAAGATGAAAGTGTCAAATGCTTGTAGAATGAAGGAATTTAGAGGGGTTGAAGAGAGAAAAAAGCGTGAGAAAATAAGTGTGGAAAGAGCTATGGGAAGGAAGAAAATATAAGAGTGTCAGAAAAAAAGAAAAAGAAAAAAAAAAGGGAAACAGAATACAGAAGGGATAAAGGAGCTGATTTGGAGGAGTGAGTAAGAATGAGGGAATCGGCAATGAGAGAGGGAAAAGGAGGAAGGTGTTAAGACAGTGAGTGAGGAGGTTGTAATAAAAAAGCACAGATAGTGACTGAAAACAACAACAACAACAACAACAACAAATGTCGCAGAAAACATGTATAAAATAAACAGAAGACCTGTAGTTGACCCGTGGACGAAAAAATACAATGTCATCTGTTAAAAAAAATACTAACGCAGCTGTACAAGTGAATTAACCCTTTCAATGGCACTTCGTCTTATCACTTCCCCTCCCCTTACTGAGTCCCTTCAGTCTCTCTCTCTTCGCCCCACTATTGTAACTTCACCTCTTAATTATCAGTGTTTCAGTGGTGACTGCTCTTCTAAACTGTCTGCTTGCATTCCTTCTGCATTACAGTGGGCGCGTAGCACTCGTCTGTCAACGTATTCTTACTCCTCCTCTGTTATACTCTCCAGTGCAAGAATTATCTATATTCTCAATCCTACATGCACTCAACATTTCAACCTAGGAACTGTGATCTATTGTAAGGGTAATGTATCCAGGCATTTAGAAACAAACGTATCTTGAATTGGCTCTCCTTTGATCCGTTTGTACTGTAGAGAATCACTTTTTGCGGGCATCGAGCCTTTGGTCATTTCTTTGCATTAAAAAATCCGACTGCAAGTTTTATTGATATTCTGGTCATCCTCAGACGATATTAGTCAGCATTTGGGAGACTTCTTGCAATGAAGGGGAAAATGAAAGCTACATCTAACTTCTCCACTTCAAAAAGTCTCTCCAAATCCAAATGGAACAGTTTGAAGACAATAAGAATAAAACTAAAAATGCAATGGACTGAAGGCATTAATATCTGGATTGTAGATATGACGATTCCCACATCCATCTCTCTCCAGTCATCATTATCACCTATCAATTCTAGAAGGTAATGTCAACAACAAGATTCTTAAAAACACTACAAGTCTTATGCAACTGCTAAGGATAATTATGCAAAAATGAAACAGCAAGATAAAAGCTTAGATTATTCATAACTGCAAAGAGCAACAAGGAAAGAATCAACTGATTTTGAGGTATGCTGCTAAAAGTAGTATGATGTGAACTAAACAGGGTGGTCCATATATAACGCTTCTCTACCACTTCACCAGGCGATTTCTCGAATGATGCGGCTCAGTCAACGTTATTAATGTCTGCCCAGCATCATTCATTTATTTATTACTCTCACTGCCACACCTACGTCCACACCAGCAGACTGAGCCGTCCCCACAACACAAAAGATATCATCAGGTGACATTCTCGTGGAGCGCTATGTAAGGACCACCCCGTTTAGCATGACAAACAAGACCCTGAACAATATCTACCCCAACTTAGGTGTGGCACAGTTTCAATTCAAATAGATTAGTTTTAATATTCTTAGCTCTAAATGGACGTGGACTTTATATGACAATCCTTATCGATGGACCCAGAATATTTTTAATACTCCTTCCAAGACGATACTGATGGTGATTCATACACTGGCACGAATATTCACTAAATCCCGTACATACTCCCATTGCAAAACCTGTACTCCACATGTACTCAGGCCCACCCGCACTCTTACGTAGTGTGTGTGTGTGTGTGTGTGTGTGTGTGTGTGTGTGTGTGTGTGTGTGTGTGTGTGTGTGTGTGTGTGTGTGTGTGTGTGTGTGTGTGTGTGTGTGTGTGTGTGTACCAGAGTGACGTCATGCTGGAGGGGTGCCAGCTGCCTCAGAGCTCCGTGCCATGCCTCACCCCTGCCTTATAACCCACCCCTGCCTCATACTCCACCCCTGCCTCATACCTCACCCCTGGCCCATACCCTACCCCTGTCTCATACCTCATTCCAGCCTCATAACTCACCCCTGCTTCATATCTCATCCCTGCCTCATACCCGACTCCTGCCTCATACTTCACCCCTGCCTTATACCTCACCCCTGCCTCATACCCGACCCCTGCCTCATACTTCACCCCTGCCTTATACCCCACCCCTGCCTCATACCCCACCCCAGCATCATACCTAACCCCTGCCCTCACTCCTGCTTCATACCTCACCCCTGCCTCTCACTTACTTCTCATTCTTCACCTGCCACACACCCAATTAGCCCCTGTTTTCCACCTTACCCTGCGTCTCGCTCCTCCTTCCTCTCTCTTTACATCTGCCTCACTCTTCAATTTTTTCACTTGCCTCATACTTCCCAATTGCCTCATACTTTGTACTTGCCTCACACGTGCCTTATGCTTCACATCTGTCTCAAACTTCACCTCTGCCTCCCACCTGCTTCAAACCTTACTCATGCCTCCCACCTGTCTCATACTTCACATCTGCCTACACCTGCCTCGCACTTCACACCTGTTTACACCTGCCTCGTACTTCACATCTGCCTACACCTGCCTCATACTTCACACCTGTTTACATCTGCCTCATACTACACACCTGTTTACACCTGCCTCATACTTCACACCTGCCTTTTACTTCACACCTGCCTCCCCAGCTGCCTCATTCTTCACACCTGCCTCACACCTCACACCTGCCTGGCACCCCGCACCACCTGCCACAACACAAGCGGCAGTAAGAGCGGCACACGACCATGAGTCAGGCAGGGGGGAGGGGTGGCAGGGAGGTGGGAAGGTAGGGAGGAGGGGAAGTGAAGGGGAGAGGCAGGATGGTGGTTGTGGTGATGATGGGGATGTGGTGGTGAGGGAGGCTGGTGGTGGTGGTGGGGGAGGATAGTGGGGGTGTGGTATTGAGAAAGGGTGGTAGGGCTGTGGTAGAAAGGGTGGTGGTGGTGGTGGTGGAAGGTGGTAGAGTGTCTGGCAGTGACCCCCTCCGGCTGCTGTGTGCTGGTTGTGTGGTGGATGTGGTCTTGTGGTGGTGTGATAAGGTTGTTTTTGTGGCAGTGTTGTTGTTGTTCTGGTACTGTCATCGTTGCACTGTGTGGCGAGTGGTAGTTTGGTGAATGGTGCTTACAACTGATCCCTGTGGTAGTGTGGTGAATGGTACTACGAAACTGATCTATGTGCTAGTGTGGTGAATGGTGCTATAAAACAGATCTATGTGGAAATGTGGCAAATGGTAGTATAAAACTGATCTATGTGGTAGTGTGGTGAATGGTACTATAAAACTGATCTATGTGGTAGTGTGGCAAATGGTACTTGTAATTGTGGTAGCGTGATGACGTTTGGTGTATGGTTAGTAGGTGTATGGTAGCTGTGGCAAAATGGTGACGATTATGAAAGACTATGTTAGCTGGCGGGCCCAAGCGTTAATAACCAAGAAGCCTGTCAAGAGAGGGGATGTGCTGCTCACGTCGAGACCTTTCTGTACACTCCTGGACTCTAACAGGGTCGGGAGCTACTGCGAGCACTGCCTCTGTTCCTCCAGGTGAGTGTGGGGGTGGGGCAGGTGGCAGTTTACCTGAGTATGGTGGGATGGGAGAGGTGAGTGTGGGGTGGCAGTTTACCTGAGTATGGTGGGATGGGAGAGGTGAGTGTGGGGTGGCAGTTTACCTGAGTATGGTGGGATGGGAGAGGTGAGTGTGGGGTGGCAGTTTACCTGAGTATTGTGGGATGGGAGAGGTGAGTGTGGGGTGGCAGTTTACCTGAGTATGGTGGGATGGGAGAGGTGAGTGTGGGGTGGCAGTTTACCTGAGTATGGTGGGATGGGAGAGCTGTGTGAGTTAGACTGAGAACTGAGACAAAGTAAATTGGACACGGGATATAATGGCATAAGGAAAGGGAATTTGCATTTTCGCTGCAGGGGAATGAGGCCTTGAGGCATGGAAAGGAAAACTGCCTGACCAATGCAATCACTAATGCTTTGAAGAATTAGTAATGTGACTTTACAAAATCCAGTGACTGAGGCAAAGATGACAGCAGGGGAACTTCCATTCTCTCTCTCTCTCTCTCTCTCTCTCTCTCTCTAATATATATATATATATATATATATATATATTATATATATATATATATATATATATATATATATATGGAGCCTCTGTGGTACAGTGGTAGAATGTGCGTTTCGTACACGGGTGAACCAGGGTTCGCGTCCTGCCAGGGTAATAAACTTTGGGAGTGTTCACCCGGCCACGTACTGAATTGGCGGACACAAGGGGTGCTGTGGTTGAACCAGTGTCGCTTACTATAAAGTATGCTTGCACCCAGTCGGCTTGCGCGAGCCGATTATATTTGGTTCACAGACTACACACACATCCAAAGCCACTCCAACACGACAATTACACTTAAAAGCACTTCTCACCCTATATACAATCTCTACTAGACAGCCTAAGCCACTTGGTAGAGATACATTGGCCGTATCGTCCCGACTTCGGTCGGGATAGGCCGGTCCTGCAGTGGATACTCAAACGGCTGATGATGATGATATATATATATATATATATATATATATATATATATATATATATATATATATATATATATATATATATATATATATGAATGTAAATAATTAGCTAATCCTGCGAGAGTTTGTATACTGTTATAAAAGTTTGCAAGAAAAGTTTATTTTAGGGTCATTAGCCCCCTGCATCTATAGCGATCGATATATACAGAACAGAACAGTATGCATTAGTGAAGGTAAATGGAAACAAACACCTTTTGTAAATGGGGATGAGGGTCAGGTTGATGATGATGATGATAATAATGATGTGTAAACAAAGTACAGCACCATGTTCTTCCCCCGTACCAGGAAGGACAGAGTGCTGACGCGGTGTGCTGACTGTGGGCGGGCATGGTACTGCAGTCACCGGTGTCAGGAGTTGGGTCAGCAGCTGCATCGGCGGGAATGCATCGTATTCCACAAAAAACCTGATTATCAACCCAAGGACTTCGCCAGGTTCCTCGCTAGGCTCATCTGGCGACTGAGGGTGAGCAGCTACAGACTTGATCACATTCAGTCTTTGCGTCATCATTTACCGAACAAGAGAACTAACATTATCTCACACGGCTGTCAAAGAGTTCTACATCCTCCGCCCTCTGAGACAACAAACTTGCACGGTGTGTCATGTGATAGCAATTAGATCACTGCCTACACTCTGCCCTTCTGCGTGATTCACAGATCATTAATAATATGGCAATAATTATGCGTGTCTGCATGAACAGGCGGAGATCTTTTAATATGTTAACTTGGGTTCACTTACAGACTTACACATTGACCCCTTTACTACAATAACGTGCTTTTGATTTTATTCTTGCTGTCTTCAGACGATTTTATTCAGCTTTGGAGAGAGTTTACGGACTGGAGGGGTTAGATGTAACCTTCATAAACACCTGTTGTGCCGTGAGTTGAACAATATCGATGAATAAAATCATCTGGTGGTAGTCTGATTAAAATGAAAACTGCGTCATTGGATCAAAGGGGTTAAATCTTGTACTATCTTTTACAAAACATGGAAGAATTCTTTAATCTTGAACATCTACCATCGTCTACAAATTTACTTTTTCTGTTTAGCATCTTCCTCTTTCCGCTGATTCCTTCTGCTGATACAAACAGCTTGTTCGCAGCAAAAGGCCAAAAGACGCCGCGAAAGCTTCAGTGGTATCACTGTCAAGGTGGGGGGACTAGTTTTATTAAAAGAACTTTCTACCATCGAAAACATGAATGTACAGTACAAGTAATAAGAAGCGTTCCTTCCCTCTGTGTAAGTAAAATTTATTATAAACACTTACATAATTTACCATACTTCGTTAAAATCAGAGGATACTGTCCATACTTGTGACAAGTTAAGGGGGCGGAACTTCAGAAAAGTACAGTACAAGTACATGTCACGTTCAACTGAAATGACTGTATATCTAAGAAGAATGAGTAGGCCTACGGATATATTGATCCCACTACCCAGTACATACTCTGTTAATAGCCTCGTACCTCCTATTGAAGGGTAGATTGTTCTTAGAGCTGCTTTCTGTTTTGATTTCATGGCCACCAGTCTTCTCACCATGTGCAAATGTGGAAAGTCGATGATGATGATGATGATGATGATGATGATTAGGAACGTCTCGGAGGTATTACAGCATGAAGCCTGCGTTGATGGATTGAATTTGCAAACTACAATATAAAAAATTTCAAAAGCTATAAGAACTTAATGTTTTCTTTGTACTGAATACATACAATATACAGTAAATTCTCAGTAATGTACAAAAAAAACTAACGATATTTTGGACACAGTTATGACTGGTACAGAAGTATGATCGTATCCACATTAATACCATTATACAGACTACTGGTTTTCGTAATTATTCCTTTTCTAATGGGTGTAGAAAATCTAAAAAAAAAAAAAAAAAAAAAAAAACTGTCAATACTCAAAGTTGGCGTGGTTCATCATGTAGTGGTACTTCTCAAGGCTCCCCCCCCTCTCTCGCCTTGAAGGAAAAGCAAGGAACAAAGACTGATGCGGATGTAATGTGAAGTTTATAAAACTCTACGCTTGCAACTTGTCAGATTTCACGTGCCTTGCAGGGATGGGTTAAGGCAGTGAGCCAGGTGACGTGAAGGGACTTAACGGCACATAAATGACCTTCTGGATCTCTTAAGATAAAAACTGAGGTTGCAACTGCATTGAAGACGCCGCCTGTTGTTGCACAGTCCATTTAATGTCAAAGGTTATGGATGAATACAATTTGTATAAGCTTTAAATTTACTTTCTATAATTAAATAATTTAGATGTAAAACACTGCTAATTAATATAACAATGGCCTGACGCATCATGTGGCAGCTCCAGATCTATAATAAAAGTGATGTACAGAACGCCACTGGTGCCATTTACACAGCACTGGGAATTCAGCAAGACGATGTCTACAAATACATATAAATAACTAACTTTAACTCTTCATTTAAAACTGAGCATGCGTGTCGATAAATAATATATATTAATATAAAATTCCAAAATACTGTAGACAATGCAATACAATGGAAGGAAACCCATTCATTATTCGTCTGCAGTAAACGTGGCGGAATATAAATCTTTAAGTAAAACGGAACTGTGTGAAACATCTGGACATAATCAACTATTTTTTAAGACCTGGTTGAATAATCTGTGTGTGTTGGTGTGTTACTTGTGAATTAATAATAAATATACCAAGTTCCCTAGTGTATATGAGTGAGGTGTTCTTTTTTTGCTCCTGTTTTAATCGGTCGCCAGGATGGAGGAGGTGAAGTTGTCGAGAAAATTGACGCAAAGAGAAGTCGCCGATTTAAAGACCTCATGAGTCGTAAGTGTGTCTGCGTGTCTACCTCTATGTGTGTGTTTGTCAGCTGGGTATGTCTACATGCATTAGTATGTGTATCAACCTATCCGTCCTTATATGTGCACCTGTCCCTACATATGTGTACAACTACCTACTTTTCCATACATTTCTGTTCGGTGATCACTATACTCCTTTCACTTTAACTTGGCCCAGACTTATGTCCTTCTGCAGTTTATTTCACGTGCCCAGTGGCAGAAAAAGACAATGCAATGGCTCCACATCAATTCTATAACACTTACTTATGAGTAATCTATTTTTAGGGTTAATCTGTTGTTACAGCCCAGCATTCAAGAGGGAGAAAATGAAATTTTAGGCCAAGTTAGAGTGAAAGGTGTATAGTCTGCCACATTTTGTTCTTACCGTTCTTTCATAGCTCTGTTTTGAAGCCCCTTGCATGCCCCTGTGAGAGGAACGGTTGAGTGGCTTTGTTAATCATGCAGAACTCCACGTGACAAGTGGTTTTCAGAACTCCACGTGACAAGCATTTTCAGAACTTCACGTGACAAGTTATGTTCTGATCAGGGAGCAAAAAATCCATTAGTGGATGAACAGCTCACAGGGAAAATCAAATCACTGTATTTTCTTATAGTGGATAACAAAGCGTATCTTTCCTGAAGGCATTTTCTTTGGCGTAGTTTTCATGCACAGGGAACTGAATGTCACTGTTGAGAGTCACTAACAAAATATTGAGATGCTGTGTTTATGTTGTGTTCTTCTGCTTTCCTGTCCTACCTTGATACTAGGTGCACAATATGAAAGTAAAATCGATGGGGATTAGTGGCGATAAAAGTAAATATGGAAGTCTGCCGAACAGTCTCGCCATCTGTAAGTTCCTTTCCTAACAACTTTCTATAAAGACTGTTTCTTGTTTTTCTCAATAGGCACTTGGAAAATCATAACTCCGGGAGGTGTATAAGCCAAGAAAGCTCTTTTAAATTTACAGAATTCACTAATTATCAAAATGTAGACCTTACTTCTAGTCATATCTATTGCACTCCCACTTAACTATACATATTTTTATTAAAGTTTATTCCACACTGGTTCTTTGGATCAGGTTTAGTGTCTTTAATAACCCGTGTCTGTGTGCCAGTCTCCCTCGCCTCCTTCCGCAGATACCCGTGAGATTCGCCGCGACCCTGAGCAGATGAAGTACCTGGATTCACTGATGCCTGACCTCAATGTGCTGGTGGGCAGTCGCTACATGCCCTCACGCGATTTCCTCCTCATCATCTACGGCAAAGTAAGTGTTCAGTCTGTCGGTCTGTCTATCTGTCTGCCTGTCAGGAAATTAGCGATCCGGAGACAGGCTATTACTCTAAGTCCTGAGGTGGATGGCGAGTTGATCAGTGTTCGGCCAGTCCTCAACAGTTTCATTCATGTACACCAGTGGTTTACGACTGTCTGTGGGTCCGGTTCTGAGAAAAGACTGGAACGTAGCAAAATCGTCTGTCTGCATAACGACCCTCATTTAGTCGACAGACAAGAATATAACGCCTTATTCTTATGTCAGTCCTACAGTCTTTCTCATCCCATCGTCCTCTTTCACGACCCAGTGACAGATGGTGCTCCTTCGTCAAATTCAAATCCATTTTACACAATGAATCAGTCTGTCGAACTATCACAGAAGATAGTTAAAAACACTAGTTATATTCAGGTCAAGTAATATTCGAAATTCCTGAATTCCCAATGGACTACTCGTTTTCCAATTCTGGTAAGCCGCTGGACTACCTGTCTAATTTCACTAACATCTGACCCTATTCATATCCCTATAATGTCTCTATGATATCTCTTTATAATAGTTCTGTCATACCTCTCGCTGAAACTTTTTACTATACGTCTCTTATCCATCAATTGCATCTCCTTGTTATACCTCTTGATCATGTTTATTTTATCTGCCAGTCATTTTTTTCTCTGTCCTCTTTACTGTATCTGTTATACCCGTTTATTATCCCCCTTTATCATATCACTTTATTTTTATGATACCACTTTATCATACTCCTTTAAAATACTTCCTTGTTTCCACCTCATTTATGCCTATTTACCATAACTCAATAAAAAATATCATATCTGTTTTCCACCTCTTCATAATACCTCTCCGTCGAAAAAATGAGGCATGGAGGTAGCAGAAGTTGTGGAACTGAAAGAGGATGGAGCTGGTGGGAAGAATTTGTATGACAAGGGTTTGGCGTCATCCATATGTTTACTCGGTGACGTGATAGTCCTCGAATTTACTGTACAATCAAAGACAAAAGTCGTGTCCTGAAATTTGGTGAAAACTTATGCTGAAAGGCTCAAGTTCTGGTGCGTTCTGCTTTGTGTCATACGGACGGTTGACAACACTGACACGAGTTACCATTTGCTGCAAGTGACGAGCCTGTGAATGCAAGCATATTATTTATAACTTGAGAAATAACTATATATAGTTGTGTGTTTCCGACTAACTTTAATATATACCGGTATATGATCAGTTTCTCATCTGTTCAGTTTTTTAATACCATGTTAGGAACACTGCAATTCCATTTGCTAAAGAGATGTCCGGATTTTGGTTCTACTTCTTTATTAATTATCTCGTCAGGGACGGAGTCCAGCGAGGTATTGGTTTTGGTCGAGTTTGTTTGTTTGCAACATTACGGAAAAACGGTTGAATGAAATAGCATGAGACTTTCAGGGTATGAGGGCACTATTCCCAAAAGGAGGTGATAAAATTTTGGAGGTTATCGAGTAACCCTGAAATGTCAAAAGCAAAGTCACGGATCTTCAGAGGGCTATACCTTAAGACCGGTTGAAGATAAAGACATTTACTATTATCAACATACAGGAAATCCTATATGGGCTTTTAATTGGTACCATGACCTTTGATCTTAAGTGACCCTGAATAGTCAAACTCACGGTCATGGATATTCAGGGGGCTATAAATTAGGCGAGGTTTGTTGTGCTTGGCACCACTTGTTTAACTTATGCATAGCTTAAGTTGGTAATTATGAACTGTGATTGTCATTATCTGCCACCAAACAATGTTGCTACATATGAGGATAGAGTTAGTGTACAATGATAATCGAATGAATTGTTTTGAGTGGCGAAATGAATCCCACAGGCTAGAGTTGTCTACGCACAACTATTCGTGTGCTTTATTCTAGGTTCAGTTAGTCTGTAAGCACTGCTTACAGGCGCTACCTTCCATCGTTGTGATTATTTTCTGGTACTGTATTGGTGTGGTAACACTAGGGCTACTTTAGTGCCTTCCTCCCGAAATTGCCTATTCCCCTTTTCTGCAGTTCTGTTTACACCGAATGTTTGAACTGTCTGTTCGGAATTCTTTCCCCCTAAATAAAAGCATATCTTGTCCTCTCTCATCTTCCCAGTAGCTGGTCGCATGTTGTTTTGCCCTCTCCATACCAAGGTATATACTGGGTCTGTCTGATGTGTTTTTGTAGGAAGGTGTAAGATCTAACGGCCAGGTGATCATCGCCTGACCGACTACAGGGGCACTCAGTGAAGCGCATCTCTCCGGCAAAGGCACCATAATTTCCAAACCAATTTTCGTAATGGGTTAGGTTTTCTCTTCGCCAAAAATGTTTTCCGGATTCAGAATCTGTAATACGATCCGTATCAGTCCCAATGTTAATCGATTGCTCCATGGGACATGGGCTATCTACCCACCAAATATGGTCTCTCTCTCTCTCTCTCTCTCTCTCTTTTGAGTAATCCTGCTCCGGTCTGGATGAAGGGTTTGAGGTTCGAGTCCATCCAAGGGTAATTGGTAGTCATCAGGAAGGGCATCCGGTCATGAAGTGCTACACACTCCAAACCTAAGTCCTCTACCCTGCTGTAACGCATTAGCCTTTATCGAAAAAAGAGGAGACGGCGTAAAAAAAAAAAAAAAAAAAAAAAATATGTTAAGGCTTCGGAATTTCCTGGGTTCGTTTATACTGTCATCTCATAAGCAACATATACGAAGCTTGAGGAAAGCCAGGCTAGCCAACTACGAATATGTAGCTGTGGTAGAGTTGTCATAATGTTTCACATGTTATTCTTAATCTTTGGACAAAACCGGGACGACATTTGCCTTTGACTGTGCCTGACAGATAATGTGAAGTGCATAAGTACAATGGGTCACAAAAGTATCGGTGCACGATATGCGTGAAACATTTGGGAACACAGAACGAAGGTCACTGAAATTTTAGTGTTCAACCTACCATACGCTTGTAGCCCTGATGTCGGGAGGTGTCATTATATCGCCAACTGGCAATGTCTTCTTGCAAACATATTGCAAATGTTATGTTTACATAAACAGACATTGTTAATACATAACGAGTTGTTGGTAATGTACAGCAGTTGTTCGAATGTTTTCGATAGGCATCGGACCCCCTATGCACCGATACTTTTGTGACCCAGTGTATGTGTGGGGTGGAGTTAGGATACCGGGGACCTGAAAATGGTTAGTGAATGAGAGGGTGGCCCATTTAATTTGGCACGTACCTGATTAGTTCTCCCTAAGTATTTTTTCCCTTGGACTCTGGATCTGCTTAATTTCCTACTTGGGTGGGAAAAAGAGATCGTGGTGGTGGTAATGATGCTGATGATGGATTTCATGCCTCTGAATCATGTCTCTTTCTATGCTTCTCAGTCATACCTTTCATTATACCTCTCGATCATACCTATTTATTATACCTTTCAGTCTTGCGTCGTAATATACTTCTCAGTCATACCTCTCATTATACTCCACAGTCATACCTACATATTCATATCTATTATTACACCTCTGTCATACATTTCTACTACTCCTCTCACTCAGTCCTCTAAGTCAGGTATTCTTAACCTGCTTTTCTACCATTTACCCTTTGGACTTTTCATGTCCAGTCATTTACCAATTCTCCCCCCCTCCCCACCATTAAGCCACGGCATGAAATGTAAAGAATATAAATTTTCACCGAAGTTAATACTCTAGTTGGTAAAAATTGGCGTAAAATACAGAAGAGCGCAAAAGAAAAACGTTATCCTCATTCTAGATTTGCATAGTACACTATACAGCAGCTATAACAAAGTTTTACAATGGCTGTAAGATCAGTAGAGCGACCATCCTTTCCTCTGTGAATATTATTTAACGCTTCATTGTAATTTTCTTTAGTTTTCATTTATTATTCTTTCATTTTCATCAGCCATTTGATCTATTTTGTCCCATGCGTGATTATTTTAACGGCTTTGAAGTAAATATACATCTGTTTTCGAGCCCCTGCTTTAAATCATACCTCTCATCCACCGCACTCCATCAGACCTCTTCATCACAGCCTTTCCATTTCACCGTCTCCTCGTATGTTACTTCCTTTAGCCCCACAACTTCCCACAAGCATATTACCTTTCACACCCCTCCTTCACACTACCCCTTCCTTGCACCTGCTCCTTTGCACTTATTTACCTTCTTTCATGCAGCTCGCTCACGTCTCCTCCAAAACCATCTTTAGCATCTTCGCGCTCATTTTTCACAGCGTGTAGCAATCGTTTACATGTATGCACACATTTCTTGCCTGTATCTATTTTATCCTCTCTTCTCTTATGTGGTGAGGGGTGTTCTCTCTCTCTCTCTCTCTCTCTCCACAACCCCGTATCACTCTCAAAATGCATCACTCCTTTTTTTTTTTTTTTTTTTTTTCTGTTCAGCTTAAACACGCCTCTACTTGCATCATAACTCTCTCCTATATATTCTCCACTTGCATTATATATCATTTTCCTGTCAGTCTCTCATAATGTACCACACCCTTTGTTTTCCACCTTTAGCTCTCCTTGGCTTTTATTCTCGTCGGGTAGGGAAGTTCTTTAACACCTCTTCCATAGCGATTTATTTTTGGATATGGATGGCTCATATCGTTTTGTATGTTGCTTATTCAGAGTATGGCAATATTGGAAGGATTTACGTAACACAGTATAGGACAGTAAGTGTAATAATCAAAATAAATCGCTTAGGAAATGGTGTTACGGAGCTTCCTCTCCCGACGAGAAGATGGTCCCTTGTTTACTAACCCTGTCTTACATATGAAACAGACTCCCCTTCATTTCTCTCTCATATTCTTCTTCACGTGCACTACACATCTTACCCTTGTCATTCTCTAATAATGTATCACGCCCTATTTTCCTTAACCTTGAGCTTCCCTCTTTTTATGTATCTAACCCTGTCTGACATATACAAACGGCTTCGTCTTGGCTATTTCTCATGTTCTATCATCACTTGCACTACACAATCGTTCTGTCATTCGTAATATGTCACACCACTTTCTTCTTCAAGTTTAGCACTCCTTTGTTTGCATATACCCTTGTCTAGCATGTGTATCCAGCACTCATTCACATTATGCCTCTTGTTCTTTCTTCACTTGCGCTGCACATCACCACCCTGTCATTCTCTCTTAACCCTTTAACGCCGGTGACGTCTATTTCATGTTGTTCTTGATATATATATATATATATATATATATATATACCGGTATATATAGTTTGAGAGAGAGAGAGAGAGAGAGAGAGAGAGAGAGAGAGAGAGAGAGAGAGACAGACAGACAGACAGACAGACAGACTTCGAACAAAAGCGCTCTAATATAGCCTACAATGAACCCCTTCTCTTAAGGGCCTTCCCAAGCTAAATATAATTGTCGTGTATTGGCAGGAAAATAAAAAATAGCGGTCTAGGTCAGAAGGGGCTAGTATATCAAACCACCCTTCTCACACCCTTCACACACACTGCACAAATATAAATGCCCATCACCCACACCTCTGGCTCATCCACCTCACACCTATCACTCACTTTTATCCCATCCTCACGGGCCTCCATCGCTTACTCTTTGCTTCCATCGCTCATCACGCGCCTTCCTCCGACACCTCTCTCAGTATATATTCTTAGACTGTATTACTATCTCGTTACAGTTTGTCTCTGTATTTCTTGGTAGGCTTTATGTGCATTGTGTATGTGTTGGGTCTGTGCATGTTTTTATATACATCTGTTTTATAAACACTGGTTTCTGTATACCCATTCAATCCGATGACGCATTGGTCTAGCTTAATCTTGATTTCTACACAAGATTTTACTCAATCTAAGGACAATTTTTAGCAGTGAAGGGGTTAATGTAGGCCGTATCTATTCCCTCCAGTTCGAAAATTCTACCTAAAAATATCGTAATCGGACTGAAGTGGTTTAATCCTTGCTACCGTCAGATTTTTTTTTTTTTCATACAGGAGAATTATTCTTTATTTCTTTCACTGCAACGGCGTCCTTTCTTCTCTGATTGTTATTTTAAAGACCAACATTATATATATATATATATATATATATATATATATATATATATATATATATATATATATATATATATATATATATATATATATATATATATATATATATATATATATATATATATATATATATATATATATATATATATATATATATATATATATATATATATATATATATATATATATATATATATATATATTATTCGGATTAGATCCGTTATAGTGATGGAGCTAAATACACACACACACACACACACACACACACACACACACACACATGGAAAATACACAAAGACATGCACATACGCACATACACATACAAAGCACACACACATGCACATGGACACATACATATACACATACATACATGCATACTGTTACATAGCCTATGATTTCATCATCCTTTGTGTAATTTTAACGCACAGTTGCTGCATGTTTGATCACGAGCGTGTTCTGCCTCAGTCCCCCCCTTCTACCGTTATAGTAGAGTAAGTTGTTCTCTCTGTTATACTTTGCGGGATTTTCAGCTCTCTGTCCCCATGGCTTCATTTGCGCGTCCTTCTTACAAGTTGTATCAAGCTCTCCTGGCCCCTATATAATGAGCTCAATCTCTGCATCATTGCCACTTAGATCTGCTTCTCATTTTGTTCACATCTCTGTCCTTCCCGGTACAGATATTATTATTGTGAGTGCTCAAGAAATCTCCAAACATCTAGCAGCTGTGTGTAATTTGAGTATAAGTGTTATTGCATTTTTTTCTTGTACTGTGTAGCATAAGGTTAATTCTTAGGCCTAGTGAGGTTTTTTGATTGATGTTGGGTTTTGTGTCAGTCATTTTTGATAATAGTTTGTATCTGTAATAATTTATCTGGCATTCACTGAGTATTATCTGGTATCTCATTTTATCAGGGCTGACTTAGATAAATTTACTCTTGCTAATTTCGTGTTAATAGAGGCTATTGCAGTTAACCATATATTTAACCTGTTTATTTGCCATTACATTATCCTTATGAGTCCTGAATGTTTTGTTGTTAGTTTGAGCATTAAACTTTAACTTGTAATTTTACCTAACTCTTTTGTTTTGAACCTGGAACTTTACGGGACAGTAGTGATTTTTAGCATTCTCACTTAAAGTGTACATTATCTTTCTCTGTTCCGTAACATAAATTTGGCGACCTCATATCAGGATATTCAGGATATTATCATAAGAATATTGCTTGATATTTTGTGACTGTTACTTATTAATTATGTCTACTATTACTACACTTGATGAAGCCAAAGATTTTTTGTCAAATGTGCAAACAGTGTGTGATATAGAAAACAGAACAAAGAATGAACTTAAGCTTGTTGCTCAACAATTGGGAATTGCTGTTCGCTCTCATCATTCTAAAGATCAAATTGTTGATATGATTAATGAAAGCTTGTTTAATGTAACTCCTCCAAATGAGCAAACGCAGATTGAATTAGCTAAGTTACAGCTAGCCCTGCAGGAGGCTCGTGTTAATGAGGCAAATGCTCGTATTCAAGAGGCACAGGTACAGGCTCAGGCACAAATTGAACTTGCCAGGATTCAGGCAGACCATGAGTATCGCATGAAACAAGGTGGAACTGGATCATCTAGCTCTGATGATTTTGATGTGGCTAAAAATGTTAAACTTGTCCCTCCTTTTAATGAATCTGATTTAACAAAGTATTTTCAGTTGTTTGAGAGGGTAGCTACAGGTTTTAATTGGCCCAAGGATTATTGGCCAGTACTCCTTCAAACTGTTCTCACCGGTAAAGCTCAAGTAACTTATGCATCTTTGCCTCAGGATCAATCTGATAATTATGATGTAGTTAAGAGCTTGATTCTTAAGGCCTATGAGCTTGTTCCTGAAGCCTATAGAGTAAAATTTAGGACAACTTACAAGCAAGATAAGCAATCCCATGTTGAGTATGCAAAAATCAAAGAAGATCTGTTAGAGCAGTGGTTAAATTCTAAGAATGTGGATTCTGATTTTGACAAATTTAAGCAGATGATTTTGCTGGAGGACTTCAAGAGGTGTATTAGTAAAGATGTAAGCCTATATCTTGATGAGAGAAGGATAGATAATTTGTCTGATGCTGCAGTTTTAGCTGATGAGTATGTTCTCACTCACAAGAGATATTCTAGAGAAAAAGGGAAAGCTGAGAGTAAGTACGTTGCCTCTACTCAGAGTACAGGTAACAGGAAAGAAAATAAAGATGATGTTTCTCAGGAAATAAATACCAGCTTCACCTCTAGATTTCAGAAAAGTAAATGTACTTATTGTAGTAAGCTTGGTCATACTACGGAGAGATGTTTCAGGAGACAGCGTGATGTGAACAAAAAGGAGTCTTTAAATATTCAGTCAATTGGTCTAGTGTCCACTCTTGAGAGTTCCCAGAATTCTTTAACTGAGTTAACTGAACCTGCTTTGAGGGGTAACTTAAATTCTCATGATGGAGCTCCTCTTTTGAGCAGTAACGTGGGTGACACTCTCAAGAGTTCATGTGCTAATTTCCTGTCTGATGGTTTTGACAGTCCTCTGGACAGTAATGACAGGAAATCAGTTCAAATATATCGTGATACAGGTGCTTGCCAATCCCTTATGCTGACCAGTGTTCTAGGCTCTAATGTTAATTCCTCTGATGAAACTGTAATCTTACAAGGTGTAGGGAATAATTATTTCTCTGTCCCTCTGTGCAGAGTGAATTTAGAGTCTGGTTTTGTTAATGGTTCTGTTATGGTTGGGTTGGTTGAGACACTCCCAATGTCAGGTGTAACTTTCTTACTTGGAAATGATATTGGTGGAAGTCAAGTGTGTCCAGCTCCTCAGTTGTCTAGTGAGCCAGTGGCTGTGGCCCAGGATTGTGATGTCCCTGATGTGTTCCCTGCATGTGCTGTCACTAGGGCTAAGTCTAAAGTTACTGGTGATTTAGAGGATAATGATGATGATGATGTTATCCTAGCTGACACGTTTCTTGCTAATTTGGACCACTCACCAGATGAGGCAGTACCCCGTAGTGTTGATAATTTGTCTCGTCAAGAGTTGGTTGAGTTGCAGGTTGCTGACCCTGAGTTGAAAGGTCTAGCTAACTCTGCTTACAGTGAAGAAGAGTCAGTCGGTGCTTCTACTTGTTATTATGTAAAGTCAGGAGTACTTATGAGGAAGTGGAGACCCCCAACAGCATCAGCCGACTGTGAATGGGAGGTTGTACATCAAGTTGTCATCCCTCGTGTTTGTAGGCAGGATATCATTCGAGTGGCTCATGATTCCAGTTTGGCAGGACACCTTGGAGTGAGGAAGACTGTGGCACGCATTTTGAAACACTTCTACTGGCCAGGTATCTTCAGGGATGTTTCCTGGTATTGTAAGTCTTGTCACACTTGTCAAGTTGTGGGGAAGTGTAATCAGACCGAAAAGGTTGCACCTCTAGTTCCCATTCCTCCTTTTGAGGCGCCTTTCACCCGTGTGTTGGTGGATATTGTGGGCCCTCTTCCTAAGACTTCTTCAGGATTTTCTTATGTGTTGACCATGATTGATATGGCTACTCGTTATCCTGAAGCCATTCCACTTAGAAACATCTCAGCAAAGAACGTGGTTAAGGAAATGCTAGGGTTCTTCACAAAGTTTGGTCTGCCCAAGGAGGTACAGTCAGACCGGGGAAGTAATTTCATGTCGAATGTTTTCAAGCAGTCTCTGAAAGAGTTGGGCATCACCCAGATCACGTCTTCAGCTTACCATCCCCAGACCCAAGGAGCGTTGGAGAGATATCATCAAACACTCAAATCGATGCTCAAGAAATACTGTTTGGAACATCAGAAAGACTGGGATAAAGGTCTTCCATTCGTTGTATTTGCTGCAAGAGAATCTCCAAATGAATCACTGGGCTTCTCACCTTTTGAACTACTGTTTGGCCATGAAGTAAGAGGACCCCTTAAGTTACTCAAGGAATGCTGGCTGTCGGAGGAAGATGACGTCAACCTGCTGAAGTATGTGATGAAGTTCAAAGAACGGCTGTCCACTGCTTTACAGCTGGCGAGAGAGAATTTAGGAGCTGCTCAGGAGAAGATGAAGACTTGGTATGATAAGAAGTCCAGGTTACGCCACTTTCAGCCAGGAGATCAGGTTTTGATTCTGCTACCAGTTCATGGGCAACCTCTTCAAGCCAAGTTTAGTGGCCCTTATTTCGTGGAGAAGAAACTCAGTGATGTCAACTATGTCATCGCCACGCCAGATCGTAGAAAGAGCAAGCAACTATGTCACATCAACATGCTAAAGTTATATCACAGGCGGGACGAAAATAATCCAGTCTGCACTGTAGCTGTTCCACCCGAGTCTGCAAGTGAAGCTCTCCCATGCAGTATGAGCCTGAGTGATAGTTTGGGGAAGAATCCTGATATCATGAATGATCTCCAGACTAAGCTTTCTCATCTACCTCCCAAGGAAAGGCAGGAGTTTTCGGCATTACTGCAGGAGTACCCGCAAGTGTTCCGTGCTACTCCAGGAAGAACCACTGTGTTGATGCATGATGTCGATGTTGGAGACGCAAAGCCAATTAAATTGCCTCCTTACCGTGTGAACCCAGTGAAAGTTCCTCTCATCCAGAATGAGCTTGGCTACCTGTTGGACCACAAGATGATTGAGCCCTGTCAGAGCGAGTGGAGTTCTCCTGTCACTCTAGTCCCTAAGCCAGGTGGGTCACAGCGGCTTTGCATCGACTACAGACGTGTTAATCAGATAACCAAAACAGACACTTACCCTCTCCCTCGCGTGGAAGATTGCATAGACAAGATCGGAAAGGCTAGGTACATAAGTAAGTTTGATTTGTTAAAGGGATACTGGCAAGTACCTATGACTGAACGTGCTAGGGAGATCTCATGTTTTGTAATATTAGGAAAGACCTTTGCATGGTCTGTAATGCCATATACAGATTGTTTTAGAGTAATAAGAAATTTCCTTTGTAAATTTATTTTTTCTTTGTGGGGAGGTGTTACATAGCCTATGATTTCATCATCCTTTGTGTAATTTTAACGCACAGTTGCTGCATGTTTGATCACGAGCGTGTTCTGCCTCAGTCCCCCCCTTCTACCGTTATAGTAGAGTAAGTTGTTCTCTCTGTTATACTTTGCGGGATTTTCAGCTCTCTGTCCCCATGGCTTCATTTGCGCGTCCTTCTTACAAGTTGTATCAAGCTCTCCTGGCCCCTATATAATGAGCTCAATCTCTGCATCATTGCCACTTAGATCTGCTTCTCATTTTGTTCACATCTCTGTCCTTCCCGGTACAGATATTATTATTGTGAGTGCTCAAGAAATCTCCAAACATCTAGCAGCTGTGTGTAATTTGAGTATAAGTGTTATTGCATTTTTTTCTTGTACTGTGTAGCATAAGGTTAATTCTTAGGCCTAGTGAGGTTTTTTGATTGATGTTGGGTTTTGTGTCAGTCATTTTTGATAATAGTTTGTATCTGTAATAATTTATCTGGCATTCACTGAGTATTATCTGGTATCTCATTTTATCAGGGCTGACTTAGATAAATTTACTCTTGCTAATTTCGTGTTAATAGAGGCTATTGCAGTTAACCATATATTTAACCTGTTTATTTGCCATTACATTATCCTTATGAGTCCTGAATGTTTTGTTGTTAGTTTGAGCATTAAACTTTAACTTGTAATTTTACCTAACTCTTTTGTTTTGAACCTGGAACTTTACGGGACAGTAGTGATTTTTAGTATTCTCACTTAAAGTGTACATTATCTTTCTCTGTTCCGTAACAATACATACATACATACACATGCGTACATATACAAAGCACACACACACACACACACACACACACACACACACACACACACACACACACACACACACACACAGCAGCTGAGGGCGAGGGCGAGGGAGAGGGAGGGAGGACCAATTTAAATCACGGGAGCTACACGGAAGCTATTTCAGGCTGAGGCTCTGCTGGCGTGGGCTTGTTTATGTGTTTGTAGGGGACGTGTGTGTGTGTGTGTGTGTGTGTGTGTGTGTGTGTGTGTGTGTTTTCTTTGAGTCCTCTGCATTTTCGTTTTGGGCTGTGAATGCGTTTGTTTTTATTTGTTTGGCCAAATGTGTCTTTGTCTGCATCGTTTAATTGTCTTTGCTCTGGTTTCTTTGGGACACTCTTGCAAGCACATATTTGAAACCTCGATAGAACTGCCTCTCTACTAAGAATTGCGAGAAAGTTGAACGTATGCTTAAGTCTGACACACTCCATCGCCTTCTCCCTCCTCTCTCATCGCTGCTGACAGGCCGCCAGTACAGACAGGAATAGCCGTGACGTAACCCACATGACAGGCTGCACATACGTCCCTTCCTGCTTCATTACATTTATCACCACTTACAGTCCACTAATTTAATATTAATATTTGACTAGTAGTAAGGTAATCTAAACCTGTGATTATTCAGTCAGGTATAGCAGACCATAAATCTCTCAAAAGCCGGTATATAACACTTAATCAGTAGTAACTATGTTGTATTTCAGAATTCATTTTGCTTTGTTAATGAGCACAGATTTACACTTACTAAGGTCATTAGCATAACGGATACTGTCAAATGGGGATAAGTCCTAGAGCTCTTCGCAGGTAACTAAATTGCCTGGGTCAGCGAGCGATTCCTTATCCAGCAAATGATCGGCCATTACAGTGCACAAATCATAACTCAGAATACTGTCCACATAATTTTCTCTAAAATTGCATATCCTGCTTATAATATCCCACACTGTATACTAGCAACCCCCACGATAAGTTCGCAAACATTCTTCAAACACCTTCCTTTACCATCCATTTATACCAACTCACCTGAGACCCCTGCCCAAGGTCGGGCCTTTTAGCAGCAGCCGTGCAAACAAACTGACAGACACAAGTGATCTGATGGGCAAACACGGCTGGTGTGGGCGGGCATGGGATACGGATGGGTGGCGGTCCTTTTCTCTTGTCATCCCCTTGCTCACCACAACATTAAAATCATACCCTCACAATTTTTGACTAAGGACGCTCATCTTTGTGTTTTAATCATGGTTGCACTATCTGTCTCCCTTCATTCCCCTCTGTTTCCTGCCCGAGCATACTGATTTGAGCTCTGACACTTGTTCCCTCACCAAAATTCGCCTCTTCATCACATCACAATTAATCCGTCACCTCTTTTCCAACATGGCGGCAACTCTCACAACAATTCGGCTACTTTTCTTGCCTCCATACCATTTCAGCAAGTTTAATGACTGTATATCTTTTTTCAACAACATTATAATTCTCCTCAGCTTCATTTATATTCCTCATTTCATGCATTCGCTGTTCACCTTCTTCTTGCCGCTCCTATGTTTTCCCTGTGCTGCTTGGGTACCCTCACACTGCACACTACATATATTGACAAGTACATTGCTGAAACACACACACACACACACACACACACACACACACACACACACACACACACACACACACACACACACACACACACACACACACACACACACACACACACACACACACACACACACACACACACACACACACACACACACAAAGAATTTCAATGCTTCAACCTAAAGCAACATTATTCACAACCCTGAGAACCCCCACCCCCTCCAAAAAAAAAAAATAATAATAATAATGCATGAGACTCGTAAAGATCTGGAGTACCAAAAATTTAGGAAGAAATACAGAAAATAGTAACAAGATGATTAAACACATCTTTTTGGTTAATATTTAGATACATGGAATCTGACGAAAATATATGGAACCGAAGCAGAGGGATAAAATTTGAGCAAATGGAGGGAAATGAGAAAGAAATGGAGTAGGAGGAGAGAGAAAGGGGAGAGAAAAATGAAGAGAAATTGATAAAGGAGGAGGGAGAGAGGCCTGATAAGAGGAGAAAGAGAGGGGAGAGAAAAATGAAGAGAAACTGACAGAAGAGGAGGGAAAGAGACTAGATAAGAGGAGAGAGAAAGGGGAGAGAAAAATCAAGAGGAACTGACAGAAAAGGAGGGAGAGAGGGCAAAGGTTGAGGGTCGTGTTTGCTAGTGTATGGGAGACCAGAGCTATTTTCTCCCTTGGTGATGTTGTCTTGGCTCCAGGCTTCACTCTCACTTACGTACACACACACACACACACACACACACACACACACACACACGAAAGGCTATAAGACCTTACTGGAACATACCAATACAGTTCACTGCCTTTCAAGAGCAGTTAATCAGAGAGGAAAACCGCACCCACCCGGTCAGTACTTGTCAGCATATTGTTTACTGGTTAATAAAAAAAATCACATGTTCCCTTCACATAAATAGCTCTACCACAACATTAATTTCACACTGACAATCAAATAGTAACCTACCCCATCATGCTCCTAAATAATACCTAACTTCTGCTTTCGTCAACCACTCCAAAATTAGTGCCAGTGACCAAGCGAGTGACACGAACTGATACAACTCCCTGGTCTGTTGCATCTGTCATCCCATCCTCTCACAATAACAATCAGAAACCTATTAACTATACCTTTTTCACCATCACTTGGCCTAAAATATCCATATCCCCATCGTCAAGGTTGAGCCGTAACAATATATTAACACTACAATATGATTTTGGGTACAGAGAAGAGCCATAGCACACTTTTTCTACCATTCACGTAATTCAAATAAACTCCAAAAGGACGAAAATCTGGGCCAAATTAAGGTAAAACGGGTATAGTATTAGAAGGAAATGTATTCATGATTATTTTCGCCAACCACTCTAAAATTAGTGCCAGTGATCGCCCCAGTGACACCTATAGATACAGCTTACTGACGTGTTGCTTCTCCTGTCATTTCCTCCTCTCATTATAGCAGCCAAAAATTTATGAACCAGTATAATCAGAAACAATATTATGCTTACGAGAAAGAAGTCAAGATATATAAAATTATTGTTATTGGTTCATCTTTTCCTTCGAGTGAAAAATCGTCTGAGCGAGTTCTGCCACGCAACATAAAACTGGGCATGAATCAAAATGTTTTGGCGGATTCAAAATATATCTGAAGGTACTTTTGCCTTTACTTAGCTTTATCTTGACTTTTATTATGTATACAGGGCGGGATTATAAGTAGGAAGCCATTCACTTACACACAAGTGAAACAAACTGAAACTGCAGAAATTTGGCAAAGGTGGTGTCAGTGCGAGGCGCATTATTGTTCCATTCAAGACAGTAACAAGATCTGCCGTTATAATGAAATTCCCTGAAAACTCAAACTTTGAATAGATAATAATGAAAAGCTCAAACTGTTTCAAAATTTGCCCGAGACTTCTTTCCTCCCGCTAACTAATGCCCTGGTTGTACTTTGTTGCTTGAATTTTAGTTAGCTTTCAAATTCATGTCAGTCATCTGTCGCAAACACCAACAAATCTTTACCATCTGCGTACGTGTCTTTCATTCTTATTGCTAATCGGATTATACCAATTCTTTACAGTTTCTTGGGCAAAGTATCCTAACCCATAGCAAGGTCATTATCACATTTCTTCAGCTCCTTTCCTACTTATGTCTACGAAGGACCAGATTTTTTCCCCTTCAGTATCCCCACATTAATGTATACGTAATCCCCTTCAAAACCACTCTCCTAGCCAACAATCTCTATCTCGACATCATCATGAGAGTCAGTTTTGAATGTGTAATATGGCCGTATAACTGACAAGGAAAACAACCAGCAAACATTCCCTCAGTCAGTGATACACAACCGTCGATTAACAGGTTCCTATTTCAGTTCTGGGTGCGAATGAGCATGGGTAAATGAGGTCCTGTCTTAACCCTTTCAAGTCGACGACGTATATTTCATCTAATTCTCGCTGCCTTCACACGAGTATTATCAGTTAAGGAGACTTTTCGAGAGGGAAATGTTATGTGCAGCCTTCATATACTCGTTCGATACTATAAACTTCTAAGAAATTGATTAAAATCGACAGTAAAGAGCAAGAATTAAACAATACACGTTATCGGACAGAAGGGACTCGAAACCAGGAGCTCTTTTGTCAACTGATAACCACGCGCCATTATCAACCCATACAGTGCTTAACTCCTTCCATCCAGTGACGTATCATTACAGTTTATTTTTCCTTCCTGCAGACGATTTTATTCAGCTTAGAAATGCTCTCTCGTACTGAATGGGTTACTGAAAATGCATCCCTTTTTCTGTTGATTTCTCTAGCAGTTCTCCATCATTCCCTCGACTTGATTTTGCTAATGTTGTCCTAATAAACCTAATTATTTTTTTCTTTTTTCACTTTCATAAATTGAGCGGGTATGATCCAAAATCAGGAAAGGGAAATATAATACGCATTGGGAAAACTATCATCAAAATGTTCAACCAAAATAGGCCATATTTACGTTTCCCCTGTTACTTAATTATTCGAAAATCTTAACTGCATCCAAGGGAGGTCGTCTATACTATTTTTGGTACTTCTATTGCCTTTCCTCCTTTGCGTCTGTGTCATCCCTGGTTGTTTTTCCATATTATGCAGTCTGTATGTATTTATTTATTCTAACTAGTTCTAACTGTGCATTTTTTACCTCCATTACGATAATTATGTGAGCGTAAAAACTGATTATGTTTACTAACTCTTCAGATGGCGTTCGTTTTATCCATCAGACACGGTTAACAATTTCCGTCCTACATGCAACCGAATTCTGAGGAGAACTCTTATTTCCTTACAGCCCTTCAGCTGTCTCATGTATTAGCCACAAACTTCGCATTTACTTTACACCTACCAGGACTTGATCAGAAGTTTGTGCCTCTTGGATGATCACATGGTACGGTAACCCCTACAACACAACAAAGTCTTATTTCCTTCATGTCACTCCAGTTGATTTTATTCAGACTAGAAAGAACTGTCATGGTGAAATGTCAAGAAACAATCTCACTTAACCCTTTGAAAACGGTGAAGTCTTCTGTATTGCATTGCATCTTCCATCAGAAGGCTTTATTCACCTCAGGAAAGAAACGTAATAACAAGGTCATAACGGAAAAAAAGATACCACACAAAAGTTGTAAAAAAAAAAAAAAAATGCGATGCCTTGCACCAGGATGTTCCTCAAAACTCTTTCGCTGGGGTTACGCAACGACCGTCGCGAGGATAGGGAGTAGAAGGACATCCGATCCTTTGAGCTGTTTTTGTGATAAAGGGTTTCTCAATTTTGTTTCAAGAATAATTAAAACTTACGAAATGTACCCAGCTAAAGAATACTCAAAACCAGTAAGTCTTGGCTGGACTAATACATTTCTCGGATGTTTAGGCTTTTCCGCGATGTTTTCACCAAACCTTAGGGAGATAAATACTCTGTTCAACAGCAAAAATCCCGTCGCCTCTTCCTCATTTCCTTCCACTGACTTCAATAATCAGTCTGTTGTATCTGCAGCAGCCGACACTGATGAGTTCATTTAACCACATATTGGTATCATTAGTATCGTTTGCATCGGACTCAGGAGACTAAGTTTCAAAACCCACGGACATAATAAAAGAAGATGCGACAGGACTTTTATTGCCGATATTACAAGAGGCTAAGGTTGGAGGTTGATGGCCTGATGGTTATATCTGGGATGGGGGTGGCCGGCCTATGAACATCAACTATAACCCTGCGGGGGTCTGACACAGTCCCTTAAAATTATTACCATATGTCCAGCTGGCAGTGGGACATAATGTAAGCATCGAAAAAATACTTGTCACTGAAAATAACCTCGCTTAGCCAGGGTATTAGATAGGTAGATGCATACGAGTACTGTATATCTAAAAGTCAATTACAAATAGAACTGAATCTATTTTGAGGAAATGAGAAAGCCCGAAAACAATAAAACAGACTCGACATAGGCAGAAACTATAAGTATGCTATAAAAGTAACAAAGAAAAAGTGACAACAGAAAAGAGATGGTCAGTTTTGCTGAGAGATTTTATGTAAAACTATGAAGCAGGAAAATCACGATCTAAAAGTCGGTTCTGGATAAAGAAAGAGACAATACGCTGGCAAAAGTAATGAATGTTTTTTGAAGAAGGATAGAGAGGGAATAGACGATCTCACCATCGAGCTTAAGCTGGATACTTAGAAACACCAATTAAAAAGGAAAAAAAAAAAGTGTTACACAAAGAGATGCCGGTACCACTTCGCCAATGAGTGCTTTGAGGACTGTTTTGTTTTTTGATTAAATAACTGGATGGCAACGTAGGTAACATAAGCGGTGAGCAACTGTACAACTTTCGATTTCCTGGCAACAAACTGATTTCTGTTACGGAATTCATGGGAGGAATTTGAAGAATTATAATAGCTGAACGAAACAGTCAACAGTCTGAGAGCAGGTTAGAATATAAAGAATAAGTTACGTTTAACAAGTATGTTTTGACCCTCCTTGTACAGATAAGAGATGATGAATCACAAGGTGCAGAATAGTATAATATTTAGGAAAGGAAATTCTGGTAGTTTTAGTTCATGACGACGAAATCAAGAGAAGAATGGGTATGGACTAGAGGATTTGGGGTAACAACACAACAATGAAGGACGAAAATATACTTCTTTGTAAAAGAAACAAGTAATATATATATATATATATATATATATATATATATATATATATATATATATATATATATATATATATATATATATATATATATAACGTTGGGTCTGATTAGTACTTGGATGGGTGACCGCCTGGGAACACCAGATGCTGTTGGAATAACGTTCTTCCTACGTGTCAAGTGGGGTTGGTGGAGGATTAGTGCCCCTCCCTGTAAAACAATTAACTCTAAGCCCTTGGCCACCCCGTTTGGGATACATGGCGTCTGGCAATGAATGTATATATATATATATATATATATATATAATTATTATATCATTTCTGTTCTACAATAATTTATGTAATGGAAACCATGAGTCCAAGAAATCTTTAGAGCGTAAACTAAGAGTACTCAGAAAGGAATGGAGTGCATTGTGTAAAGGATTCATGGAGATATTATAGGACAGCCTCTTGGACAGGAGAAAAGGCGAAATTAAAGAATATAATCAGCAACAATTTAAAGGTAAAAATGGATGTGAACAAGTCACATCCGCCTTAGCGTAGATGAGCGATAGACATCCAGGGTAACTGTGTGGCAGCCTAAATACGGACAGAGAACAAAAGGTAGTCATAAACTAGATGGAGAGATCAAATTTGTAGAACTGCAGAAGTGCAAAGTAACAAGCTGAGATCCAATAGTTCAGCACAGCGTGTTGAGAGTCTGAAAAGGCCATCGTTCTGCAGTGAACTATCTCAGACTGTTTACGACGTCGATGGTGAGGAAAGACATATCTGAGATTTAGTTTTAGCCATACCTGCAACCATCCCCTGTCAACTCAAGTTCTACTCCAGCTGCATCAACCTAAACTTCTCCCCCTCCATCCCCCCAAACTTAGGTCCTGCTCCAGCAGTACGAGCCCCCATTTTTCCCTCCAAATTAGGTCCTGCTCAAGATGTATGAACTTCAAATTTTCCCCCTTCAACTCAGACTCCGCTCCAACTGCATTAACTTCAGATTTTCCCCCCTGCAACTATCACACTTCATTTTTCCCCCTCGAACTCAGGTCCTGGTGAACAGCTTCTGCCTGCTGGACGACCGACTGACTCCTATCGGCATGAGTCTGTACCTGGCGGCGTCCATCATCGACCACGCCTGCACCGCCAACGCCTTCGTGTCCTTCCTGGGTAACAAGCTGGTGGTCCGCTCACTCGTCAACTGGCCTGACCTCGACTGGGACAGGGTGAGCTTTGGGGGAGTAGCGAGTTTGACAGAAGACTGGGGAGCTGGGCAGGGGTTCAAAACGGACTGTGTGAATTTGAAGAGAAGAGGGGGTTGGGGAAAGGAAGATTCGGGAGTTGGGTTAATGGGATAAAACTCGCACAGGGTAAATTTGGGAAGATTAGGAAGCTAAGCACTCGTAATGCATCGTAATGGGAGAATAGGGTTAAAGGGAGGAGGAGATGAGAGAGAAGTAGCTATGTAATGGGAGAATAAAGACAACAGGAAGCAGGATGAAGGGAGAACAGGAGGTTAAGAAATGGGAGAATATGACGCTGTATAAAAGGAGATGGTGGAGCTGGGTAAAGAAAGTCTAGGATGCAGGTTAAAGGGAGAACAGAGGGAGGTCACTGGAGAAGAGGTAGTAAAGTAAAAGGACAGTAGGGAAGTAAAGGGAAAAAAGGGAGTTTGGGTAAAAGGAATTGATGGGTGATGCTTATAAGAATAATATATGAAAAATATTTGTTGATAAGGTAAGAAGGAAGCATTACACTCCAGCCTGATGGGGATAGTAATTAGGCTGTGCAAGAATAAAAAAGGGAATTACCTACTCGCGACTCTTCATAATGAGAAAGTTGGGTGAAGGAGAATAGAAAGCTAAAATCTGAGAGGAATGAGATGGGTCAAAGCACGAAAATTAAAAACCAAGAAGAAACTGGTTAACTGAAGACGAAAAAAAAAAAAAAAACTAAACGGGCTAATAATGACGGAGAGGTTGAACTTTTTTTTTAGTGCATCAGATTCTGGACACAAACCAGAGAGCCCGTTCCCTGATATCCAGCATTCCTCTTATGAGCAAAAGATGGAAACATACCGATTATTGTCAGCACTTGGACGCAATTACTCAATCGTCGGAATTTAGTACATGCTAGGGGCGTTTCATTCAGGTCAGTTGTTATGCTCTTTGCTGGGATATTATGTCAGTGGGTACATCAGGTGGTCTGAGCATATGGAGAGTGAGAGGATATGAAAACGAATGAGAGGTGAGCTGTGGGAAAGAGAAGAGGGAAAGACCGAGAAAAAAAAGGCGGAAAAATTAGAGCTTAGAGTATCAGTGAAAAGGTGGCATATTTTAAGGAAAGATTGAGAGAAAATTAATAACAGATGCTTTTTGCTCAAGACCACCTCTCACAGCTGCGGTGTCGGGTAGAGATAAATAGATAAACAGACGGATACAGCTGATACAGAAATACAGATGGACAGAGAAACAGAAATTAAAATAAAACAAGATATTTTTGCATGGAAGATGAGGAAAAAATGGCATACCAAAGGCACGAGTGGAGACAAATAAGGCTACGAGAATAAACAGACCAGACAAAGAGAGTGAGAAGGAGAGAAGAGTGAGGAAAATAAAAATCGAGGTCACTGTCACGGTGGCAAGACGAGCAGGTGAATCACCAATAGGCCACCTCATGCACACATACATGCACCATGGGTCGTTAAGTTCAGCTGCCGAGCCACTTCCAAGAATCAGAATCCCCTCCCTTTACGTCTCTGTTGGCACCCTCCACCACCACACACGCCAGAAATCCTGACTAATATCTCCACTTTTCCCGACTTCCATTCCCACTGGTGAATAAAATATATATATATATATATATATATATATATATATATATATATATATATATATATATATATATATATATATATATATATATATTTCGACCACATCCTTTCCTATCCCGAACATCCCTCCGAACCTCGACCACATCCCTCCCTATCCCGACCATATCTTTCCCCATCCCGACCACTCCCCTCAATCCCGACCGCTCCTTTCCATCCTTACAAAAACCCTCCCCGTCTCAACCATTCCTTTTCAACCCACCAGATTCCTCCCCGCAACAACCAAGTTTCTTCCCACCCTGACATCCTCCCCTGCTACCCATACCCTGCCACCTCCCCTTCTGTTAATCCCCTCAACCCGAGAACAACTTATAGGAAAGGCTGCATGAGCAATGGTTTAATGCATAGTATATCTAACCCGTCTTAACCTGAATAAAATCGCCTGAAAACAGCAAGAATTCAGGAAAATTGCCGTCGTAATGAAATGATTAAGTGCCCACCTGAATATTTGGCACCTGACTATCACTCACAAACAACTCACACCCTATCATTTCATCTAATGATCTCCCCAGCAGATTCTCTCTCTCTCTCTCTCTCTCTCTCTCTCTCTCTCTCTCTCTCTCTCTCTCTCTCTCTCTCTCTCTCTCAAACCACCACCCTCACAGCCCCCACTGGCTCATTAAGTATATATATAACTTAACTATTTACGGTTCTTCCTCACGGCTATCTCATTTTACGCGGTCTCTCCCTCCAATCACCCTTTTTAAAAATCTTATTCTTGTTCTCTCCAGACGATTTTATTCAGCTCAGGAGAAATATTTGTGAACTGGGAGGGTTAGATCTGTCCTTTATTGGCCCCTTTACTACTGGGATTATTTCATCGGCAAGGGTAAACAATAAAGAATAAGTCACCACAAGGAAGGAGTTAAGGGAGGACTGACCACAGACGAATCCCCTTCACTACGATAATCTTTTTTCTATGCCTTAATCTTGGTATCTCCAGACGATATTATTCAGCTTAGGAGACGCTTTTTCGAACTGGAGGGGTTTAGCTACGTCTTCCTCATGTCCTGCTCTACCAGGGGGATCTCCTAGGTTGAATATTACAGTCTGGAAGTAGCAAATGATAATGATAATAATAATAATAATAATAATAATAATAATAATAATAATAATAATAATAATAACAACAACAACAACAACAACATCGATAAACAGAACACCGTAAAATTGTTGAAGGACAATTTTGATAAAAGAAAAACTTCTCACAGCCACTGCATACTAGAAGCCGACCTATAAAGGGACTTTGATGTCAAGGCACTGATCTTGTGCAAGTCAATTTAGGTCATTACAGTCCATAAGTCCATCAAGTTTGGTGTCTCTTGCTTTCATTCTTATTGGAAAACAGGTGACATCCTAATTTTTTACTCATGATCTCACAGAATAATTAGCCGATTAGAACCATACTCCTTTCCGCACTGTGTCCACCTTAAGGCTATGTTGTCGTAATATTTCAGCTTCACAGGTTAGGGGGTTCTTGTGATAGCGTGGCTGACTTATTTTTCTGTGTTCCGGATAATATAAACCCCAACCACTCCTTGGATATAAACCTACACAGGCTCAATCCGACTGGAGCGCCTTAATTACCCACTAAACCGTCAGGCGCCATAATCTGGCTATGTGGTTACAATCCAGTGTAGTAAATGGTTTCCTGGTGTACAAGAAACCAATTGGCTTATCACTTAGTGCAGAGTCACCCATATGCAGAAGGAAGTGGAAAGAATGACGGAAAGAAAGACAGAAGATGAGCGTAAAGTCACCCATAGGCAGAAGGAAGAGGAAAGAGTGAAGGAAAGAAAGACAGAAGAGGAAGGAAGGAAGAGAGGAAAGTGCAGACACTCAAAGCAGCACTACGTCGAGTGAGTGGATGGTGGGCGCCCAGACCAATCATATGATGATTAATAATAATAATAATAATAATAATAATAATAATAATAATAATAATAATAATAATAATAATAATAATAAAGACGTCTCCAGGGTGAAAGTATTGGATGGGAGTCGCAACCAACAGTAATGCTTAGAAATGATGGCTATGGTTTTTTAAAGCATAATTTATACATCCAATATTTCAGTGTTTTTTCCTACTAAACCCACTCGACGTATTTTATTTCCATGTTTTTATATTTCTGTTAATGGCAATCTCTCTCTCTCTCTCTCTCTCTCTCTCTGTCTTTCTATCTGCCATTCATATACTCGTCTATCTATCCATTCCTCTCCAATATTCTCTTCTCTTTACATGACACAATCAATCTATCTGCCTGTTTAACATCAGTCTGTCTCATTATCCTCCATTATCTTATTTTCTCTACATGAAGCAGTATATTTGTCTCTATTTAATATCAATATAACTTTCTCATTATCCTTCTCCAGTCATATATTCTCTCTCAGTGAAAGAATTTATATATGTATCTATAATCAATTTATCTCTGTCACATTACCCCTCCCCAATCTTTCTCTGTATCTGTCTCTCTGTCTCATTACACTTATTCAGTCTTTCTGTCTCTATGAAGAAATCTATGTCTATCTACCAGTAATCCATCTCTGTCTCGTTTTTCATTCTCAAATCTGTTCCTACCTACTTTTCTCTGACTGCACCCCTCCCCTCCGTCATGCTTTACTTCATACGAGGGGGACGGGATATGAAAGAGTGCCTCCCAAAGCATCCACTCATCTGGTGCCTCGTCCCGGTGTCATGGTGCCAGGGAGTGCCAGAAGGTGACGGCCCGTGACGGATGAATGACAGGCCAGGGGATGAGCTATGTGGCCTGGTGTGGATGAAGGATGAAGAAGGAGTGAGTGAAGAGACTGCTGATTCTGAGGATTGAGGGGAGTCCAGGACGGGGTTGTCAGTGAAGAGTAAAAGGACAATGCATGGAGACAGCGTGAAAACAGGGTCGGTGAGGGAAGGGACACGGGGGAAGAGAAAGGAGTAACTGGGTGTGACATAAAGGACAGGAGGTGGAGGTCAAAAAGTGGGGTAGTTGTTGCCTGAGTGTCGTTCTGTGAGTGAGGAAATGTAAACAGAGGTGCCGTATGAGGTTGTCAATGTATAGAGGTCACAGCTGAAGCACGGGTCTCAGTCAAGGCCGTGAAGGAGGTAGGGTCATGGACTGAAGCAGAAGAGGTCGGGAGGTCAAAGAAGGAAGTACTGGAAGAACAGAGGTCACAAGAGAGTATGAAAGGATTGTAAATAATGTGAAGTAGTAAAGAAAGTCACACTTAAGCAACAAAGATTTAAAAGTCAAAGAGCCAAGGAGTAAAGAAAGGGATGTTATTGAATGAAATAATGAATATGAATTAAGACTGTGAAAGAATAAGGATGGCAGTGTGGAGTAGGATAGATACGGATAATGCAAAGTGGGGTAGTGGAGATGCGAGTGACAGAATAGGACAGTACGGAAGAAACTACTTTGTGAACTAAGTGATACGAGGTGAGCACAGGTCTCATGTGCTTTACGTTCTTCATCTTGCACAATTCTCATTTAGCTTGGTATGAACTTTTCAGAAAGGATGGTCTGTTTCTCTACATCTCTTAATACTCTCAATCGCGTCTTCTGCCCTTTTATCATTCTTCTTGTCTCACTCTAATAAGTCTATATCGGTGCCAGTTCTCTGTCGTGTTGAGATGTCTCTATGTCCGTGCGCTCATTCCCAACCCTAACCACAGCTTATGGCCTGTTTGTCACACCCCTACTCCCCCAGTCTAGTGGTCACAATCCCCTGCTTTTTCCCATTTTTATTTCTCTTCGTTTATCACGAACTGGAATCATGTTAGGTCACATCCGTCTGTCCGTCCGTCCATCCGTCCGTTCCACGCTGTATCTCAGAAACCATTTGTTAGAATTTTCTCATATTTTGCATGATTCTTGAGCCATATAGGAGGTTCATGCCCGTCTTTTCGAAATTTTGAAAAAATCCAAGATGGCCGACTTATGACAAATTTTCTGTTTTTGAAACTTTAAACCCCTTGTATCTCCTTTACTTTAACAGACGGATTTACAGGTTGTAACGATGTGAAAAATAGTCTCTGGGACTTGTTTAGTTTATTTTGCCATTTCTGCCATAACTGCTGCAGTCACCTCTCACATTATCTGAACTTCCTCAAGCGTTCCCACAACAAACCGTTCACCTCCATAGCACTCTGACGTCCACTGTGATATATTTCGAAATGCATCCAGTGTTGCCAAGTTTTTACAGAGAACCTCAATGTCTGACTGAAAACTGGCATCAGCGTGTGGGAAGGGCTTGAGTAATGTGACAGTCTCAGCTTGGACGTCAACCTTGTCATTGTTATTTGGTAACTCAAGGAGCTTTTGGCCCTACGCTAGTCTCACGGATTACTGGGTTGACAGGTGCTGGTGAGGGACGCCTTCACGTGATGGCACCAATATGACAGGGAGATGGAGTTGCTTTCTTAAACAAACATCCTTCATTCCCCTTCCTGTCACCTAAACAGAGGAAGGGGGGCTACAAAAAAAGGAAAACTCAGCCTGCAGTCCACCAGGTTCACGTTTCAGATGAACCTGGGACACCACCACCACCACCAACTACTACTACTACTACTACTACTACTAATGTGCTGACAACCCCGCTTATACAGCATCGTGTCTTTGGTTTCTAGAAATACATGAACCAGAATTCTGGAGACACGTAATTCGAAACGCAGTCCGTGATACATAAACACTACTTTCGATGAAAATGAGTGACGGATAATTTGTGATAATGACAGATAAGGAGAGAGAGAGAGAGAGAGAGAGAGAGAGAGAGAGAGAGAGAGAAACTGTGGACAGGGCAAACTTCTTATTTAAGTGAGATGTTAGGAAAGCACTTCATATGGTGCTAAAGCAGTTTTTTCCACGAATAAAAAGAGAAACTAAGAGCCGGAGTGTCATGTGCTGATAATCTGGCAGCATAACCGATAAAAACGCAATCAGTGACAGAAGTGAGTCTAGTATTCCACTGCGTCTGCTTCTCTCTTCAGGCATGTCAAGTCACTTTCCTCCTTGACGCATATCAAAGAGAACCATCTATGGGGAGAGAAACATAACAAGCCTCTCTCAGTTGAGGAATATTAGCCTGCGGAAGAAAGTAAAAGGCAGAAGAGGTGACATATTAGGCCAACTTTTGTCCCCTACTGTACAAAAGTCACGACATTGCTTTTATAATATTAAAAAAGGGAAAAGACTAGGGCTTAAATATCTGTAATAAACCCATTGTAAGGAATCCCTACCCATTTTTCACCGTCAGCCCGAGGACGTCTTCTTAATTTTTTCTTAGCGATAATTTTCTGCTTATGAGAACTTATATACTGGAGGAGCTAGCTAGATATTTCCTTCATTAACCCCCTTGGTATTTCTGGGGGCTCTGCCAGGCTGAAGGAGTTAATACAATCTGAGGACATTTTCTTATACAGTGTCTTTGTTCTCCACACGAGCAGGTTCACATCAGCTACCTGGACGTAATGAACACGAGGAAGGAGCGACAGGAGTTCCTAAGACGTCACTACTACTTCACGTGTGACTGTCGCCTGTGTCGGGACGATGAGCAGGACCTCCTCACCTCCACTATTGCTTGTGGTACGAAGTGTTAAGTTCTTTGAGTGGCGTTAACCATATACAGACAAATGTTAGTATGTGCCAGTGGTACTGTGGCAACGTTAGTGCTTTTAGCAGTGTTAGTTACATATTAGACAACTGCTCAGATATACTTGGAGTAATGATACCTATTGTTTATAGAAGTGTTTGTGGTACGGGGGGAGCGCCACGAGTGTTCCACGAAGTGTAGACCCTGTCAGTACTTTTTCTCTCATCCATATCGCAGAAAATACAACAGCACATCTTTATGAGGTTAATGTCAGTTTTCCATTACAGATTACGACAATGTAGAATATGCTTTTACATTCGTCCTTTCCCATGAAATCTCAAAAAAAAAATTTTCTTTGCTGTTTGATGGTCTCTGTCATTGTTTCCCCTGCCGACTTTGGATGGAGGGTTTTGTGGGTGGGGGAACATTCTTGCTTTGCAGTCTTCATCTTCGACTCACAGAAAGGATACAAAAGTCACTGACTTCTGTAGCAAATAGTCTCGAAAGGATCATAAAGTTTGTTGTCTTTTTGCTTTCCTTTATACTCCTCTACATAGTTCAGTAAGTAACCCATAACCTTCATCGGTTTTACTGTATAATCTTAACTTTTTTACATGTTTAGTGTGTAGCCCATGACATCTGTAGGAATTAGTGTGTAACTTATAACTTCTATAGATCTCCCTGTGCATAACCTTTCGACAGGCGTTAGTGTTTTACGTAGAACTTCAAAAGGTTTAATTGTGTAACTTAAAACTCTACAGGTTTTAGTGCGTAACCTTCACCTCTTCTACAGGGTTTCCAACCTGTGGCGCCCCCATATACATAGACGAAACAGCGGACGGGGGAATCGACCCGTGCGAGGCGTGTGGTTTTAAGAATCACCCTGACGACCTGAGGCAAGACTACCGCTACATTGCCAAGTTAACCAAGCAGAAGCTGGCACAGTTGGACGAGCAGGACCCAGGTACTCTTGCCAGGGAGTCATTCGGCCATATTATTAAAACTGAGTACGTGAGGGTGGAGGAATACCCCTCTTCTATGACGGTCAATTATAACTCCTTTGCCCCATTTTTTACTGTTTCCTAAGACTTTTAATCAGCTTACGAGAAACTCTCAGAGCTGGAGGAGTATACAATATAACCTTATTAACTCCTCAATTGCTATGAAGCTCTCCTGAGATAAAATATCGTCTAAAGATAGCACGAATATTTAAAAATATGTCAACGGAATGAACCGATTAATGCCTACGCTATTAGGATGTGGTCTGATTGCATTCCTCTGTGCGTAGTGCAATTAGCCACGAGGTAGAAAACTCAAGCTCCTTTTTAATCTTCAGTCATATGGTTATTAACGATATTATACCGAGGGGTTTTTGCTTTCCCTCTGCAATCCCAAGGTTTATAATATGGCTGTTCATGCTTTGTGAGTTCAAGCTGAAGCTGACACATTTCCTTTCCTTCTTATGTTCATTTTCATTTCCATCCTCTTGTATCTTACCTGAAGTTTGCTGAGAGTCTTCGTTTGTTGTTTTAAAGCTGACGCATTCCTCTTGCTTCGCATGTTCTGTTTCATTTTTCTTCTCTCCTTGAAAATTTACTTTTCCTTTCTAATTTGGTTCAGTTGACTTATGTTTGCTTATTGTCTCGTCAAGTTCTGATTTTTGTCTTGCATCCTTTTCCCTCGTCTTCCATCTTTTGCGCCACGTATCTCCGCTCGCAAAGACGAAACTGCGGGCGAAGGAATCGAACCCCGTGAGGCTGATGGCGACAAGAATCACGGGGATGACCTGAAGGCAAGAGTGTCGTCGCATTACTAACCTCACCAGGCAGAAGTTGAGCCAGTTTGACGAACAGAACCCAGGTAATGCTGGCAGGGAGTCTGGGTTGCTGTTGTAGGTCGCAGTTAATCCGATACACTCCATTATATCCCCTTTATTTTCCCTGTCTAATTTTCACTTTTTGAGGTAGTTAAAGTTGACACATTTCCCTTTAAACAGAAGAAGGCTTGGGAGTTATGCCTCTTGACTCCAGGAGGGTCATTAAGGCAGGCAATTAACTTTTATTATGACCCAATCATCCCCCGACCAGTAATACTCGATGCTACATGCACGTCCTCATTTCTGCTGCTAGGTGAAGAGAGACAAGGGAGAAGCAAATTTAGTCAAGAGTGTGAGCGGCCCGAGAACACTCCCCCTCCTGCGTAATGTTCAGTGTTATCATCTCTTCTTAATATTTATGTCTCTTGTTTACATTCTTTTGTGTGTGAGTCGCATTTCAAACTGGTGTACTTTCCTTCCTTCTTATACTCTTTTTCATTTGCCATCTCTTACTTTTCATCCCATATCCACTTTACACCCACGTTCAAATTGACCCTGGACTGATGCAAAATGACCTGCATTACCGTAGCTAGGCCTAAACATGGCTGAAATGACTAACAGAATGGACCTGAAGTGGTGTGAATCGAACACCGGACTAATTTGTCCCTAATCTGTTCATGTTCACACAGGAAAATTACAGGCCACTCTGAGTGCTGCCCTTCTCACTGTTTTGCTTTCTAACATTTATTCCGCCTGTGGCCTGTGTCGGCTGATGGTCATTCCAACTGCTGTTTATGACGGCATGATGCAAATACGTTGTCAGTGAAAGCAACTGCTGAGATTGTTAGCGGCGAACGGCCGGGAGCAGGGAGGGAAGGGAACTGGGACACTGTGTTGTTATATAAGCAAATAATGAGAGAAGGTATTGTAGGGGCTTATGGGGTATCAGACTGCTTATTGTCGCAGGAAAGGTGTGTGGCCGAGATGATGAGACTACAGAGAAAAAGAGTTAGCGAAAAGCAGGGTGTATTTGGGCGTGAGATTTAGTGTGTGGATGTAATGATTTCCTTCATAAAAGTGGCTCAGTGTTATTTAGAGAATAGGAAGTCGTATTCTGTATTCCCGGGTCGGTGAAAGGCCTGTATCTTGAAAATAGGAGATTGGGCATTGACTACTCTTTTGTATGGAGATGTTAAGGTGCCTGGGAAAGAGGAAGGAAATTTAATGAATGTGGAAACGTGTGAGAGATGAAATATGAGCATTTGCGTGGGGAGGAGTAAAATCATGGTAAATGAGTGAACAGATACTAGGTGTTATGTAAGGAGTAGTTCTAGGATGTGTATTTAGCAAAGATGTTAGAATCAATAGGGCGGGAAAGGAGCGGATCCATCAGAGTGGCAACTAAAAACAGAGATCACGAGATGAAATATGGGTAGGGATGTGGAGAGATCCCCGCAGTACAGTGAGGTGGTGTTAACTTTGACTTGCAAGTGTAAGACGCGGCCGATACAGGAAGAATAAATGACAGAAGTGCAAGTCAAGTTACCTGAAGAATTGGAGAGAGAAATAAAAGTTCAGAGAAACTGTAGTGGGGTTGAAGTTACGGGTGACAAATGCTAGGAATAAATTGGCATGATCTGGACACAAGGAAAGCATGGAGAGTAGAATATTAATAATAATGATAATAATAATAATAATAATAATGAAGATGATGATGATGGGGTCAGAAAGCACCTCCATTAACCCCTTCAGTGCAATGACATTTTCTTCATGCAGCCATCAGACGATTTTATTCAGCTTAAATGAGACCTTTCATAGTGAAGGGATTAACAGACATATTGAACCTGCAAAAGCTATGAAGAAAATACTCAAGTTTCAGCCAAATTAACTACGTGATGGAAACAAAACAGAAGTGTGACCTGTTCTTCTTCGTTGCTGGCTGCTTTATGTCAGGTGGAATGCAATCTATTCTGTATCCACAAAGGGTCTTAAAAACTAACCGTCATTAAATAAAGCCCTCGGTTTAACTCCTTAGGCTCCTTTAACCCCAGGACTAGTTTATTCAGCTTAGGCGAGATTTTTTGAAGTGATGGAACTGATAGAAGCAGAAAACCAGAAGTACGAAACCTTTCCTACTGAAGATCCGAAATTTACATTTAACAAGAGCTAACCTGCAGCATTCCTCCAGTAATGCACGCATATAAAAAAAGGCAAAAGAATTAAAGGTGTTCAGGGCATTATAACTATCTGTTATACTCCTAGTCTAATTCTTCAATGTATTTTTAGCACTGTGATTGCTCCTCTGGCCAAGAAAACAAAGATGAGATGCGAACCATGAAATATTACTGACTGAAATGTTAACGTCAGTGTCTATAAAAATAATAAAAACCGAGTATATTCACATGACTAATGGAAGGGAGCCAGATGGAAAATGCTGGTGGACTGATGGTTGGGCCCGTTCAGGACAGAGCCTCCAATCACTCCTTCATCAATGTGGAACTCCCTCTAAACTATATGTACCGTTAGGCAGTAGCAAGAATATGTTGGCTTCAAAAGGCGTCTTCGTACTGATGGGGTGAATAATACGGCCGTAAGATTATTATCCGTCTTTCGTCCCCGACAGACCTGGAGGTGTGGCGTGACTTGGTGGAGGCTCAGGAGGACATACTGCACCCCCTCAACGTGCTGAAAGCCAAGTCCCTGGATGCACTGATGACGGCCACACTTAACATGAGGGGCTGGCACTCCGCGTGGGGCCTCGCCAGACGCAACCATAATGCTATCAGGTACAGACGAAAGCTATGATCGGTATCCCTCCCATCCCAGCAGACAACGTCATGGGCCAGGAGTATCTGCCATAGCTTCTCAGTGTCTTCCAGTTCATCTCACCGTCAACTCATCCTCACTCTTACCCCCTTTTTAGCTTTTGTTTCATCTTGAATTGAATAGGCCGATCACTGGCACTGGCCTTGTCTGTTGGAAAGGTTACCGATTACTGGTGATATCGAGTGTACAGTTGCCTCAAGTAATTCGCAGACATTTGCAAGTCTGCGCTCAATAGTACATACTAAATAAGTATAACTGGCTTAGCCAATATACAGACATCTGCAAGGCTACGTTCAGCAATCAGTAGGCTATCGAAGACGTATGGCTGACCTAATCAATTCGAAGACATTGGCAGGAACAAGGATGGGCTGCTGATCCGTTAGCGGTAAGAGAACTTCCTAACGCAGGATACTATTTTGGTGAACGATGCAGTTTTTTTAAGCCTTTGACTGCGGCGGGTCTCTAAAAGATGAGCAATGTTTTTTATTTTTATTTTTACTATTAGCAAGAACAAAATACAGCTCTTCTGGCTTAAGTGGTCGATTTCCTGCGGCCCACTAGGTTCACGTCCAATGGAAGCTGGGGTTGTAAGAAGAGCAAAAACGTTCTACTTCAGTGTGTGTGTGTGTGTGTGTGTGTGTGTGTGTGTGTGTGTGTGTGTGTGTGTGTGTGTGTGTGTGATGCATTTCCGCCACTAACTGTATTTTGTTCCCGTTTTCTCCCCTCAGGCATTACTACGGACCCAAGCATCCCACCTACGGGTTGTTCCTCATGAAGTTGGGCAAGATAGAGCTCAACAACATGGCGTCCTCTCTCGCCCTGGAGCACCTGAAAGAGGCCGAAGAGATCCTGGAGGCAGGTCTCGGCTCCAATCATCCCTTAGTGTACCTGGAGTTAGCTTGGCTCATGATTCAGGCAAGCGAGGAGACCAAAGTGGAGATTCAACGCTCCCTCATCTACGGCGAGCGTCACACACCGCCCTATATCCATGCCCTCTCCGCCACCAACACACCAAGCCCGATCACCAATGCACATACACACGTTTCTGGAGCGAGTGTTCAAGTTTCCAACCGCACCCACGTCAACGCCAGCACTTCCACCCCTGCTCCAGCAAATATCCACACTCCCGACTCCACCCGCACCAATGCAAATACCTGTACACACACCCACAACTCTACTCGCATTTCTATTCCCGCCCCTGACAATACTCACACCCCCGACTCCACTAGGACTTCCACCCCTACCACAGCAAATACCCATGCTCACAACTCCATCCACACTTCCACACCCTCCCCCGCCAATACTCACACCCACCACCCTACCCACACTTCCACTGCAGCCTCCACAAGCAGTCCTGCCCGCTCCTCTCCTCGCAGCTACGTCCGCAGCAACGCCTCGGCTCTCACCCGTCCAGTGCATGCCCACGTCCATGTGTACGCCCACGTGCCCGTCCCCGCTCGCGCACATGCGGTCGTCCAGGAACAACACCACTTACACGTGCCGGTTCTGGCCCAAGCAAACGTCCGCGAACACGCCCGGATTCGCAACCACGTTCAAGATAGTGTCCGCAGCCTCCCACACTCTCCAGTTCACGCTATATCTCGCGGCAGAAGCTGAGGGTAGGAGACCAGTGCCCTAAGATGTATAATTCACTTCTGATGTAATGCAACTGCAAAACAGTGACAGAAGGTTTGCTTGGGGCTGGAATAAACTTACATCTATCGACGACCATGAAGTAAGATATACCAATTTGGGGTCTGCCTGGAGGGGCACTGTTATAAAAGCCTCCATAATTATATGTCTGAGGTCTTTTATGGTGGATCATTTCTATATTAAATACGGTTTAGTTGCGGTATGACTTTACTAGAAATCCCTTGTTACAAATAAAGTGCCAAGGTACTGCGGTGCTTGCCAAGGCACACGAAATAGCTCAACTCGATTTCGAATTCTATGCATACCGCCTTGCTGACTTCATTGCATCAAAAGCACTGCTCATTATAAACGTTTTAGAGACGGAAGAACAAACGGTGGAGCTGAGTTTGATCATAATAGTACAGTAGATTGAAGTTCACAAAATTGGGTTCAGATAAAACTCCTAGCGCAGTAACTGAAAAAGCATTTTTTTTTTCCTAACAATGGAGACTAACTCATCATACAACAATATGATATAAATGATGCAGCTCATCGGAAAGCTCCACACGACACTAACGTCAGGAGTCCCAACTTGACTAGACACGAGCTTGAATGGCTAATGAGTCAACGAAGCGCTTATGAGGATAACTTTTTGCTGTGATATTAGAGTATTATAACATAGGTCTGCGTAAAATAGCTAATAATGCAAGAACTGGTATAGGGAACGGCACGTGTGTGGGCAATGAGAATGGTGATGGTGGTTGAGGTGGTGTGAAGGTTTGGTGGTGGTGGTGTAGTGGAGGTGTAGTGGGGTGGTGGTAGAAGTGGTGGCTGTGGTGTTGGTGGCGGAAGAGGTAGTGGTGGTGGAGCTGTGGTGGACTGGGACCCGTATCAGGATGTTATACCCTGTTCACTGTGCTTAGGTATCTGAAACCGTATTTATAAACCTGCCTGAAATTAAGTCATGTATCAAATCACTTGTTTATACTTTCACTTTCGCTCATACAGCTACTAAACTTCAAAATCAAGATAGAGAGGATATTAAACTGAAAGAAAATAAAAATAAAAATGATCTGTGATAATAGTTAACAGTTTAGGATGCTTATTGGCCCCGTAAATTGATTAGGATGCCTTATAAACACGAAGCCAGATGTCTCTCTTGAGTGAATAGGGTACAGTGTTGCAATAAGCATGACTGGCTCATTTGTTGCTCATAACGAGAATAAAAATTTACTGTAATATATTTTCTGTAGCCTGAATATGGGAAGAATTAGCTGTATTTGTGAACGAGAAACGTATGTATGGATGAAAGACAACTGTAGAGCTGAAATCACACACACACACACACACACACACACACACACACACACACACACACACACACACACACACACACAAAACACTTTATGGGTAGTAATGTATTCAAAAATGTATATATTAATTAAAACTAAAGGAAAGGGGAACTAATAACACATCTGTCTAAATAAGAGAAAAAAAAGGTAATTTGGTTAAATGAACGCGGGAAAATACAACGAAAATGAGCATACTACTCTACACGGGCAGGTTTCAATATATAAATAATCCTGTATAATATTTTGCTCCCCGGGAATGTGAAATACGATGATTGAAAAAACGGTGGCTTTGAAACAGACGAAATCGAAATATGGTCTCCGGATAGCAAATTGAGAGGCTGGAAAAACGGAATTACAGAAAAACAAACCTGCAGGGAAGGTGTACAGCAGAAACAAATGACACGACAAATATATTCTGAAAGACTGGTTGGGTTGGATGGGATGGGATGGGGACAGAACGGGTTGGGATGGGACAGGAATAGGATGGGATGGGATAGGGACAATGTGGGATAGAATGGAATGGATGAGACTGAACGTGATAGGATGGAATGAGATAGGATAGGATGGGATGGGATAGGGTGAGATAGGACTGAACAGGAATGGTTGGTGGGAAATGGGGCGGCTATTTCATGGGGAGATAATATGGAACCTAAAAAAATAAATAAAAAGGAAGTGGATAGGAGCGACAGAAGGCGTGGGGCAAAACTCACTCCAACATATCCCTGGAAAATATATATTGTGGAAGAAGTGGATGGCGGGGAAAAAGGGACAGACTGGGCGGAAGGGATGGGATGGGATGGGACGAAATGGATTGAATGGTATGGGACGGGATGGAACTGAATGGGGTGGAATGGGATGATGGGATGGGAGGAACTAGGGTGGAAGGGAATGAAACAGAATGAAATGGAGGGATATGGGATGGGATGAGATAGGGTGGAATGTCGGGAAAGGAGGAGGGGGAAATACTTCAAGCCATGAAGACATGGAACCTATAAAAGCATTGTTTACCTCTTCATCTAGAGGACGTAACTTCACCTCAGGTAAGCTACAGACAGATGATTATGTACTTCTTGAAAGACACAAAATTATTGAAGGGTTTACTGAAGGCTTTAGCTATTTTCTACGAGTCTGTAAGTCTTTCCTAAACTGAATTATGTTATTTAGAGTTAACAAAAATAATCTTAAAAAGTCACACTGCTGAATGGGTGAAACTCACTTCAATAAACTGGATAGTGATGTCGGAAAATGGAGTTATTAAAATATAGATACTGAATATATATATATGAATGAATGAATGAACATATATATATATATATATAAATATATATATATTTATATATATATATATATATATATATATATATATACAAGAGAGAGAGAGAGAGAGAGAGAGAGAGAGAGAGAGAGAGAGAGAGAGAGAGAGCGGCGCCTACGTTTACCCATTCCAATCTTATAACAAAGATCGAAATGGGTAAGTTCGAGTGGTCAAGATTATCATGATAATGATGATGATGATGAACGAGTTTATACTATATTTCCTGTTTATTTTTACGCCTTATCTAAACTCTCACTGAATAATCCTAAATGTTTTGATGTTTACTTAGACATTTGGCATTGCACTCTTCCTCTTTTATTTTCTAGTATTTATTTTCCTCTCTCTCTCTCTCTCTCTCTCTCTCTCTCTCTCTCTCTCTCTCTCTCTCTGTGATTGGCGCAGAGCAGATTGCCATTTTGCAGCATGGAAGGCGAAATGGAGTCACTCGGCGATATTATTACGGGATGGACAAAGTCAAATGCGCCTGTCGTTTGAACCGGAACCCCCACCCGCTACAGATGAATTTAATCCCCGCCCAGGTGCCATGCCATCAGCCCTGCATATGTTACGTAGAGCTGGACTATCACAGACCTTGCCCGTGTTCGTGTTCTTGTTCTCTCTCTCTCTCTCTCTCTCCTCCGAGCAAAATGCCACACGAGGCCCTTTGACTGGCTTTCGCAGGACTAACCCACTACTACGCAGTCCTAGAGGTCAGCAAGTGGCTTTATGCAGCAGCCTAAGGTAAATAAAGGTGTCTTGGGTGGTAAGGAGACAAGAATATAGTTGTAGTAGTAGTAGTGGTACTAGTAGTAGTAGTAGTAGTAGTAGTAGTAGTAGTAGTAGTGGTGGTGGTGGTGGTGGTGGTGGTGGTTCATATGAAATACGTGTAACCCAGTGGACTGCAGGCTGAAGTTGCCCTCATCCTTTAGTCTGCCATTCTCTCGTTGGGGGAGAGAGGAGGAGTTGAAGAACGGCAGTGGAGCCTTCCAACTATATCCGTGCCACCACGTGAAGGGGCCCCTCTCCAGCACCGTGAAGAAGAAGGCTTACATTGATGCCTTTCGACTGGACGAAGGTCATTCAGGCAGATAGCTTATTTTTGTTAACCCCAGTCGTTCTGATGGATACCACCCGCAAATTGCAATGTTATACCCAGGTCCCCAATTGTACCGCTGAGTAAACAAGGACAAGGGGGAAGCAAACTAAATCCAAGAGTCTGATCGGTCCGAGCTTCAATAGTTATAAGGAGGAAATTGTCACCTGTGGAAGTTACTTAAAATTACTGTAGATTCTGGAGTTAACAGCCTCCATTTAGCAGCACTTTTTAACGTGTGACGGCAAGAATTCGAGCGGTATTATGGAGATTTTTGTTGGTACAAAGAGTATGTACTATTTTATAAATCTTGTACAATTAGGCAGCATGATAGTCACTGCAGGACCAAAATTCTGACCTCGCACATAAAAGACGCAAATTAAAAGCCGAACAGCACTTGCCCGCAACATATAAGAAAACTTATAACCAACAACACATCAAAGAGGCTACTTTAACCATTTGGCTTTATCGGATCATCTCCCCTCTTCCTGAATGTCTAAATTTCCCCAAAAGTGGAATCTCCCAGCATTTCGAAACCCGTGTTAAAGAGACAGAGATGGATAGATTGTACATAAGACAGAGTTATGACACGTACAAGCAATATATGGGGAATTTTTTGAAAGCCAGGGTGCCAAAGTGGGGTAGTACCATCAGGCATATTTCAGGATCCACTGTCTGTGGCGTCAAGCTGTTTCACGTGGAATATGCATCAATATTTACTATCAAGTTTACTGTACAAGCAATATGAGGAAAGTATGACCGCACGACCATAATCACAGGTAGCCAAAGTAAGAGACAGAGATAAAAGAATGGTAAATTACTAAGGATAAAGGTAATCAAAAAGGTCGGTGAATAATTAGATTAATATAAAAAAAACTTGGTAAATTACTGTAAAAAAAAAAATAGCTTGGTGAATTATACGCAGATAAATATTAAAAATAACATAGTGAACCTGATGAACGGTTACGAAAGAAAAGGTGCGAACTTAGTGAATTATTACATCAAGCAGGAAAAGCAGGAACCTGGTGAATTATTAGACAGGAAAACCAGAAAACCCACGCAAGCACACACGCACGCACGCACGCACGCATATACACACACACACACACACACACACACACACACACACACACACACACGAGAGAGAGAGAGAGAGAGAGAAGGGGGGGGATTGTACTGAACAAGTCAATACTCCCAAGGTACGCCTCATAAAAAAACAAAAAATAAAAAAAAATAAAAAACAAGCATAAGGGAAGCAGTAAGGCTCAAGAGACACCATTTCATGCAAGGTGTATAGGTAGTGGTGGGGCGGGCAGGTGAAGGCGAGAGCGGCGATTTCCCGAATGTGTGCAAAAGTCCAATCGTCCAGAACAGCGGGGGGGCAGGTCACACTCCCCCTCAGCCACGTCACCAGTCAAACGTCCGGATAATTGGCCCATGAGATTGGCTATTACGGCTGTCAGCACGGACCTGCAGCCGGTGATTGGATAATGGTCGACAAATCTTTAGCTCTAGCCTGCCTCTCCGCCCTCCGATTAAGGCGGACGATCTCAGCCGAAGCAGGATTTTGGCAGTTTTCGTGAACCTGGCTGGGGCACGCGACATCCCGCCCCTAGATTCCAATTTATAAATCAATTACCAAATATTATTAATTCCTCATCGTCTTCTTGGAAATGCTAAAACGTTCTAATCGTCACAGCATCAACTTATTTATCTTAATGCCTGTCATTCTGTCAGTAATGTGCTCACTTTATTTGCCTACGAAATTTTCTTTACATGGAGAAGAATAGGATTTTTGAGAAGGATAAAAAGTAGCTTCGAGTTGCTAATCTGCAGAAAAGTTTTGTGAAACTCTTATTTACCACGATGCCTGGACAAGAGTGAATAACAGAAATGAGATATGAAGTGCCTTTAGATTCATTGCACCGCACATTTAAGGAATCGAATGAAAATTTATTAATACACCGACACTATCCATTATTTCAAATGTATTGATAAGATATCGAAAACCACTGAACTGAATGCTAGTTTACAGTTTAAGGCACAACAATAGCATAATGAAGTTGGTAACTCTGGTCTTAAATTTTTCATTTAACTGTCCATAATTCTGTAAGAATCCAAAACGTAAAGAACATCAGAGATTTCATGAAAAAAAATGACCACGAAAAGTTTGTCCAAGCAGGCATCTGTGACATTAGTAATTAAACTGGGTTAAAAGTCAACATTACAGAGATCGATTTTGCATAACAGCTCATAACCTTCAACCTGGAGACAACAGAGGTCCCTGAATGGAGCATAATTTCCCGCTCCTCGTTTGTCGTGCAGGTTTTCCGCGTTTGAGTGCGCTGGAGTTCAGTGCATGAAGAGATCACATTTGTGAACTTAAGAGTCTCTGTTAATGCTAAACGAACTGTTTAACCTTCAGGGAGATACAGCACGAGAACTGTATTCATAGTTAGTGAAAATATAGGGTCAGTTAAAAAATTGCGCCTTCTTACCCTTCTCACTCATCCCTACCAGACAGCACTAATTGGAGGGGGCCTGTGTGACAAAGACCATCTTCTGTCACGTTTAATGCTAGTCTTCTGTGGCGAGACCATTAACTGAAGCTGTGAGTCACGTGATGGTAACTGCTAGCGCTACACTTCACATGGAAAATGCACAGTTGGCCGACGTAGCTCAGGTTTGCTGAAACGAAATCAATACTGTGTAAGTTTCTGGGGTCCACATACAGCACGTGCTATTGCACTGGTGCTGAAGAGACGCCGTCACGTGCTGGCACCGATATGACGGGACGGATCCACCGCCCTATGATACAGACGTCCCTCAGACCCCCCCCCTCTCTCCCCCGAAAGGAGATCGATAGATTGCCAGATTCCCTGAGACGAGCAGCTTCAGTTTCCAGTTCATCGAGTCCACGTTTCAGATGAACCTGAGGCTACAGCTACTATTGCTACTCCTGTACCTATGCTAAAGAGAGATCTCGGAAGAGTCTCGTTCTAGAATTTTATTTGCAGTTTGTTCCTGACATATCCTTTTTCTATAACTGCACTTGTCATAACACTGGGTAGATAAAATAAAAAGAAAATGAAAAAATATGATGCTAGAGCAAGCAGTTACACTTCCCAAGAGGCTTGCCCCTAAGGTTTTACTATAGTCCACCGCTTCAGAAATTAAGAGAGGTAGAGAATGTGAAGGACGACGGTACAGTGTGGGGATAACTCTCGCATCGGTGCAGCCAGACCAAGACGTTCACTTTTATTTATGTCCTCGTCTTCGGCATTGTTTTCGTGTATGTCAAGTATCTCAATACTTCTGTGCACTGTGCAGCTAACTAATCGATTATCCCAAACACCTCATCGTAACAGGGTAATGTAACGGTCCCAGTACAGCACAACCATTTTGCGAGTGTATCCCAATAATGTTTTTCGTAAAGCAAGGCAAAATCTTCGTTTGTACACGGGCGTTTGTCGACCGTATACCTGCGTCGCTGGAGTATAACTATCCGAACTATAGTATTATTTTCCTGTTTGACTAAAGTGGCAACCATTTAGGGAAGCAGTCAATTTGCAAGCTGTCCTTTACATGGGATTGCTAAGCTAACCAGCCCTAACTTTTCCATCCTCCTAACATAGCCTCCATAAGCTCATGGATAACTAGTATGCTTCGCAATCGTACCTTCCAGATCCACCAACATCATCCTTAACTTCACTGTCAATCTAGTCACATTCCCTGCCTTACTGTCCTCATAATCTACCTACGACCTTCCTCACCCTATTACCAGTTATCAACCAACTCACCTTCCTAACTGCACCATCTTCATATTTTTGCCACCTTTTAAATCTTATTTCTAGCCTCATCACCCTCCTTACCTTACCACCTTCATTACCTTCTTCCCTTCCTGACTTAATTGCCTTCCTAACCTCTCTTCCTTCCCAACTTAGCCACACTCCTAACCTCCCTTCCTTCCCAACTTAACCACTTTCCTAACCTCACTTCCTAACATCACCACTTAACCTCACTCCATCCTAACCTTCCTTCTTTCCCAACTTAACAACGTTTTTAACCTCTCTTCCTTCCCAACTTAACCATTTTCCTAACCCTCCTTCCTTCCTAACTTATCTGCCTTCTAAGCCTTTCTTCCTTCCTAATATATATCTTCCTAACCTTATTTCCTTCCTTACCCAACCAACTTCTTTATTTTACCACATTTCCAACCATACTTCCCTCCTTGTCACCTTCCTAACCTTGGTTTAACGCAGAGACAGACAGGTTTGGAAGACTGTTGAGTTCTTATTCAAATCTGGCGAGACTTTTCGAACTGGAGATGTTAGATATAGCCTTCATGAACCCCTCCAGCCTTTATTCCTTTTACTCTAACTCGGCCTAAAATTGCCATCTCTCCACCTTGAATGACAAGTTGTAACTGTAAATTAACACTAGAATATGATACTAGTCACGAAGAAGTGCTGTGGAAGTGATGTGAGGCAATAGTATTATCTTTTTCTGCCACTGAGCTACGTGAAATAAGCTGTAAAAGGCCACAAATCTGGACCAAGTTTGAGGAAACAGAACAGTATCAAGTATGTTTCCCACCTTTGTAAAAACGTCAAATAACAGTCAGACGTAGAAATTAATTAGGTCCTCTGTCTGAAGGGGTTTGAGATATTCCAAAATAATTCCCATGAAAATACATTAATGAGTTTGGTTAGCCTTATCGTAATTATTATTTTTTAAGGTCTGCTCTTCGGGAAAATTTTCGAAGTTCTTGCTGGATTACAGGCTCTCAAAAAGTAATCGTTCATATTCGCTAATTAGGTGGGTTTTTAATGTGGTGCGTTTTTGCCTCTGCAGTAATTTGATTGGCTGGAGGGTGATTAGACAGGCTCACAGGGGTGTTAATTGCATCAAGTCACACCTGGTTCTCATACCCAGGTTAATTTTAATAAGGCGAATTGCTGAGGATGACAGACTGACTAGGAAAGTGTTCGTGAATAAGGTGGATGGGGTAGCGGGAAGAGGAGACAGAGATAAATAAAGATGAGAATTGCTGAGGATGAGAGACTGACTAGGAGAGTGTATATGAATCAGGTGGATGGGACAGCGGGAGAGGGAGATCGAGACTAATTCTAACGAGGAGACTTGCTGAGGATGAGAGACTGACTACAGTCGTTCTATTTTATGAAGGCAGTTTGGGTGGGACGCTGTGGGACCTCACTCTGTTAGCTCTGTGCCACATCGTCGCCACACACATGCTCTCTCTTTCTCTCTCTCTCTCTCTCTCTCTCTCTCTCATATTTATTAACTACTACTAATTGTATTTTCTTTATATTTTCTCTTGTTTTCGACTTTTTTAACACACCACCCCTGAGGTAAAAGTCTATAGATACTTTTTTTTTTTTTTTTTTTTTTTTTAATAGCTTCCATGGCGGGAGACTGACCGAGTATGACCCGCTCACGCAGGGCTGTCCCTCGTGTCACCACCTGACAACGTCGCAAAAGCAACGCTGACAAGTCTTGAGATTTATACTATACTATATCTTTTTTACTGAATTACATCTATACAGAGTGTTTAAAATTCATTTATAAGTAGTTACTAGCTTAAAATAGGAGAGATAGAGAGATAGAGAGAGGTGAGCACAAATAATTACACGTGTGTCGGCGGCGATGTGACAACAGACCTAACAGTGTGAGGTCCCAGATCACCTCACCCAAACTGCCTTCATAAAGTAGAACGACTTTAGGAGAGTGTATGTGAGTAAGGTGGAAGGGGTAGCGAGATGGGGAGACCGAGGATGGCATGGAGCGGTGGGGAGGAGAGGGAGTAGCTGAGAATGAGAGACTGACTAGGAGAGTGTGTGAGTGAGGTGGAGGGGGTAGTGGAAGGGGTTTATCGAGGGGGATATGGAGGGATGGGCTGGAGAGGTATACGAGTGAGAGGGTGTGAGTTGGGGGAAGGGCAGCGAAATGGCAGAGGACAGGACAACCTGGTGATTTGTTTGTGGTCAGTCTTTATGGGATTAAGGAGTCTGACTGTAGAGATAGACAAGCAGATGGATAGATAACAGATAGATAAAATGACAGAGACAGACTGATAAATAAACAAATAGATAGATACAGATAGATGGATAGACATGTTAGTGAGGCGGAGGGGGGGAGAAAGAGAGGGAGGCCAAGGATGAGATGGAGGGATGGAGTGGAGAGGTACCTGGGAGAGAGGGTTGTGTGAGCTGGGAGCAGAGCAGTGAAATGGTGGGGGATCGGGTGACATGGAGGCGATTTGTTTGTGGCCACCCCTTACGGGATTAGGGCTTCTGGCAATAGACAGACAGATAGACAGAGAACATTACAGTACAGCAGGTAAAATAAATAACTGAAAAAGGCGTGTAAGAAAGCCTCCTAATGATGAGGAGAAAGCGGACCAGAGTCGAATTTTCAGTAGCATACGAGACTTCCTTCTTGTCCTTATCCCTCTTCTCCTCCTTTTCTTTCTTCTTCTCCCTTCTCTCTCTCTCTCTCTCTCTCTCTCTCTCTCTCTCTCTCCTTCTTCTTCTTTTTCCTTTTCTTCTTTTTTCTTCTTTTTAGCGATCTATAATTCACATTACAAGGTCAAACTGTCTTCTGTGGTATTTCCAAATCTTTTTATTGTTACATGTAGTTTGCCCCACGAACGCTCAAGAATATAAAATAAAATAAAAACGTTCTGTGCAAAATAAATCGCTAAGAAAGAGGTGCTATAAATTCCTGTGACATAGAATACGGCTCATGATTTAACAAGCCTTTGAAAGTAACAGCATCACTCTTATTTAACCCCTTCCATCCCATGGCGGGTGGTGTAGAGGTACACCTTCTCTTGGTGGGACCGATATAACTAGGCGGTGGAGCTGCCTGGTTACACAAACGGTCCTCTCACCTCCCTTCCTATCTCGCATGAAAGGTGGGTGGTGGTCTGTGAGAGAAAGGCATCTTTAGCCTGCAATCCACTGGGTTCACGTTTCAGATGAACCTGGGGCTACTACAACAACAACAACAACTACTACTACTACAACAACAACTACTACTACAACAACAACTACGAGCACCACCACCACCACCACCACCACCATCACCACCACCACTACTACTACTACTACTACTACTACTAGTTGTAGCAGTACTTAATAGTAGTAGTTGTAGTAGTAGTTCCTTATCGTTGTTTATAATTTATTCTTGCTATCATCAGACTAGTATATTCAGCTTCGGAGAGTTTTTTCACTGCTTGGGGAGCTCACTTAAACTAAATAAAACTGTGTGGTAGTAACAAGAAATTATACACAATTAAGATCGGACTGAAGGGATTACTGCTCCTTTTTCTTTAGTCCTTTTACCTTTACTTGGTCCAGAGTCTTGTCCTTTTGCAGCCTATTTCACGTAGCTCAGTGCCAGAATATGACTGTACTATGACTGTGCATCATTTCCACAGAACTTCTTCGTGACTAGCACCATATTCTAGTCTTAATCTACGGCTACAACTCAGAATTCAGGATGGAGGGAGGGCGATTTGAGACCAAGTTAAAGTAAAAAAGAAAATAGTTTCATATGCATTTATTTATCAAGTTTCTTTTACCTTCATCATAGACATAAATAGTCCTGTTCCGCCAAAATACTTTACTTTTTAGCATTTCAGATACAACAAAGCTTTGATGCACTTACACTGCTAAATATATATATATATATATATATATATATATATATATATATATATATATATATATATATATATATCAATACTCTGAGCATCAAATTAATGGAACTTCTGATCAACGGTGAACTTTTAGTTGTAAATTACTGAGTCAATCATGTAGCCTACCTTTTTATGTCAACAGAACTAATATGAAAGATTCTTGAAAAAGTAATAAATAAATGAAAAAAATCGATGAACCTTAGTATCAATGAAATTATTTAACAGACAAAAAATTTAAACTGTGACACAGCTTGCAGAGATTTAGCAAGTAACAATGCAGTCGGGAGAAAAAGACGGCGTTTTCAGCAAAAAATATTACATACTACGCTCCCTTCCCCCTAAAAAAAAAAAGGCCATCAGACATTTTATCAACTAACAATACAGAAAATAAAATGGCTATCAGACGTTTCATCAAATAACAATACAGGTTACCAAAAGAAAAACAAAAATCATGAGAATTTTAGCAAGCCACAATACATCCTGAACAAACTGCCAGAAATATAAAAATCCCGGCAAAAACCAGCAATCATAACAAGAGGTATAGAGGAGTGAGGCAGGAAGGAAGGCAGCCTCATCCAATTAGCGCCCAAAATACCGCCCCGGGCTTTGTGCAGGAGGGAAGCGCTAAATCCTATTACGCGTAACAAGCTGACTGTCGGGTGAAGGGATTCCGGAACTTTTCAGGACGGTCTCAATCCTCCTTATGCAGCCAAGCCAATACGGTGCCGGAGCGAGTCTAAAGCCGACGTGCCTTGCAGCTCCTCTGATGCTCTTTTGTTTTTTTATGAAGTCAGCGATGTTTTTGTTCATACCGTCTTTGTGTTTTTGTTTTGCTTTAATGGAGTCAGGGATGCTGTTTTGTATCGTTTTATTGATTTTCGAGATTTTCCACTGATGCTCTTTTGTTTTTATTTTATGGAGTCAGGGATGGTCATGTTTATACTTTATCTTTTTTGTTCTCTAGTTTTTAATGCGTCAGGGCCTTTTTTTTTTTTTTTTTTTGGATCACACTGCATCTTTTTATAGTTTCTCGATTTGTTTAGGCTTGCATATGGTGTCACATTAATTTCTGCTCTCGTATTTATTTCTCGTTGCTCTTTTGCGACAGGCTATTATGGTGCTGGAGATCATTTGTTTATGCAGCATCGTTTTGTTATTGTTTTAAGATTTGTTTTGACCGACATACGATTTGACGTTAACTTCTACTGTTGTTGCTACTTTCCTTTCGATATGTTTCTTCTCTGCAGCAGGATTCCTTTTGCCATCTCACGTGGTTTCCAGCATGTGTGTAATTGCCGTTTTAAAGAAGAGCTGCAATTAGAAGAGGGAAAATGAAGTGCAAGAGAGACGAGGAAGTAAAAAGAAACGAAGAAGCAATAAGAAACGTAGATCTGAAGCAATGTTTAAAAAATTACAACATTATTTTGGGGAAAAGGAATCTGTAGATGTGATGGAAACAGTAGTGGCGATGGTGGAGGTAGTGGAGGCGAAAAAGACATTGTTTAAGACGAAAATGTGAGGACTGTGTGAAAGGGAGGAGAGTGTGTGAGCAAGAAGGATGACTGGAAGTGTGGTGAGTCAATAAAGATGAGGGGAAAACCATGGAGAACGAAAGAAGGACAAGAGACAAGAGGAAAAGAAGGATGAGATACAAGGAGAGATGAAGGGACTGGAAGCCAATAAGGACTGGACGGAAGGGGGAAAGAAATGGGTGAAAAGAAGCAAAAGTTGATGAGGGAAAGAAGACGAACAAGAGTTAAAGACTGAGTTATTAGAGGAAGACCAATATGCCGGAGATGTCAGTGAGGAAGCTCTGAGAAAGACCACAGATGTAAAGGGTATGACAGTAAGATGAGTTAGGTAGAAGGTGGGATTTTCATTTTTTTTCTTTTTTAATCTGGTGGTAATCTGCAACCTCTTTTGGCTGAGTTAATGGTCAGGTGTGGTCAGAATGGAGGACGAATTTGAATAGCAACCAAGAAGACTCATTCCCATCCCATAACTAAGGCTCACTGATTTTCATGCAACCACACCACTGTACTATCGTAGTGGGAGTAGCCTATAAAATCAGATGAAAAAAAAAAAAGTAACAAATATGAAAGATGCATTTTTAGGAAGGTGTGAAGGAGGTACCGTCAAAGAAACAACTCTCTCTCTCTCTCTCTCTCTCTCTCTCTCTCTCTCTCTCTCTCTCTCTCTCTCTCTCTCTCTCCAGTAGCGACTGAAGAATAGCTACAACTGGCGAAATACAATAAAAAAGAGAAACAAAAACGTAAATCTCCTAATGTTTGTTTCAGTTGGGTTCGATTTTTCCTTTACGTATTCGTCAAACTTTGGGAAAATACTTGTGGCTCTGTGCCTTAATCCCTTCGATACAATGACAATTCTGATAATAATCTGGTCATTTAACAGCGATTACACTGAAGGTAGGAAAAACCTCTCGTGGTGACAGGATTAGCGACGGCGACATTGAATCATTCCCTTTTACAAATTCTCTATTATCCTTATTAACACTGTCTGGTAGTATACTGTATTCACTTTAATTGGCGCCAAGTTCCACCTGTCCCTTTAGAATGTTGAGTTTCAGCAGTAGATTAACACAAGTATATGGTGCTGGTCACAAAGAAGTGCTACGTAAAGAATGTAGTGGCGTGGTACTAACCTGTTCTGCCACTGAACTACGAGAAATGGGCTGCTAATAACCGAAAAAATTTGCCAGGTTAGAGTGAGTGAACTATAGCCGTAATGAAAGTGTTAAGGGATGTCTGAGGAAGGGATTGTGGTGACTGGGACGATGCAACAAGCACAAAATTAAACAGATGCGGGAGCTTCAGGGTCGTACGGTTAATGCTCGTGATCTGGTGTGGTGGTGTGAGAAGGCGATTTATGTCGTGTGGTGGTAGGTGGTGTAGTGTGTGTGTGTGTGTGTGTGTGTGTGTGTGTGTGTGTGTGTGTGTGTGTGTGTGTGTGTGTGTGTGTGTGTGTGTGTGTGTGTGTGGCTTTGCTAAATTTCTTTAAAGTCTATAGGAGTGAAACATCTTAGTTCCAGAAATCGTTAGCAAGGAACAGACGGACATGGCCACTCCTTGAGATGCCTTCACATCCAAACAAATAGCAATTGTCCATCTCATATTGACCCCTGGGGCATCTGTGGTTAAAGGCAAAGCTACCACAGTCCAGAACATTTAAATAAGGGGAGGCCTACAGACATCACTATCAGCATGAAATTAAAAGAAAAAAAGAAAAAATCATCATACAGAGCTGACAGACATCACCTAGCTAGGCTTGGATCGGGACATCACCCAGTCCTCCTCAGTTACCAGCTTAGATTTGGATTGGGTGGAACCACAGCTGACACATGCCTCGCTTGTATAATAATCCCACACAGTATAAAGCACAATGGATCACTGCACAGCACACCCCCCACAAAGACGCAACCACAATGTCAACGGTGTAAGGAACCTGTAGGACGGTCCAGGGTCAATTGCTTACCTGCTGCCGGCGCGCATGCTATGCCAGGCGGACCTGAGTTCAGCAGCAACAACAACAACAACATGATAAAAGACTCTCAAGTGAGCTTTAGAATTCGAATCATTGAGCGTAAGCCATGTACGTCTCCAACTAAGATCTATCTATCTATCTATCTACCTATCTATCTATCTATCTATATCTATCTATCTATCTATCTATCTATCTATCTATCTATATATATATATATATATATATATATATAATGAGAGAGAGAGAGAGAGTGGCGGCGGGTGTGTCTCCTGGGTGTAATAATCTGCTATTGGTAATTAGTTGGTACGGTACTTCACTTTAGCCTCGCCATTGGATTGGGTTCCTCTGTGTGTCCTTGTCAGTAGTTCTCTCTCTCTCTCTCTCTCTCTCTCTCTCTCTCTCTCTCTCTCTCCATCAATATATCTATCTATTTATCTCTGTCTACTTATCTACCTATATCTGTGTGTGTGTGTGTGTGTGTGTGTGTGTGTGTGTGTGTGTGTGTGTGTGTGAGAGAGAGAGAGAGAGAGAGAGAGAGAGAGTACAAAAGGAGTACAAAGGAACGCAAACAGCAACAGAGAGAGAGAGTACAAAAGGAGTACAAAGGAACGCAAACAGCAACAGACCTTATGGTCCTTTTGAGACTGTTAAAAAGTAGACTATGACTACGAGATCTAACTCTACATGCTGAAGGATAAGGATAGTAAAGCAAGGGAGAGAGAGAGAGAGAGAGAGAGAGAGAGAGAGAGAGAGAGAGAGAGAGAGAGAGAGAGAGAGAGAGAGAGAGAGAGAGAGAGAGAGAGAGAGAGAGAGAGAGAGAGAGAGAGAGACAGACAGACAGACAGAGTGTGTGTGTGTTGCTTTTGTACTGTAAATCTGTCTGTCAGCAGGTATTTATTTCTTCTACGCGTCTCTGTTTAACTGTCCTTCCTTTGTGTAATTCATCTGATCTATCTCTCTCACTTTCTTTCTGTTTGGCTTCTTTTCTATCTCTCTTTTATCGAGCCTTGTAATTGCCTCTAATTTAGTGATACAGTATTATCAGCAAAAAGCAAAACAGTTTCCAAATCATACAGTCTCTCACCAAGGATACTCAAACATCCGCTGCTCTTCAGTGTATTAATGCCTTTTAAAATATTTCTTTTATGACACTATTCACCAGATGACATAATTCAGCTTAGGGGGTTCCTCTCGAGGTAAACGGGTTCAGGGGATTCTTACTCGCAGAAGTGTGGGAGGATTTTCCAGTCCAAGTACAGTGATATAATCTTGAAGGATCCAGACTGAAATGGAAGTATAGGCATTTTAGTGTGAAGGAGTTAATGTACGGTTAGCGTCCATCCTACAGCTATTATCTACATTCATTTAGCTTTTCTACATCCTTCTGCTTTTCGGTCGCTTTGTTTTTGTGTCTTTTCTTTGACTTTTTCATGCTGAGTTGGCCTATCATTCTGCCTTTCCTCCCTAAGTGTATTTTTTTTTTTCCTGTTCGAACTCCACCCCCCCCCCCTTCAATTTATGCCTCTATGTTACGTCATCTATACCTATCTGTTTACCATCTCTGCCTTGGAGTTCCTGTCTTTATGTGCGTGTTGCTCGTCCAAGACTCATTACTTATGTACGTGCGTCTAACAGTCCGTGGTTACCTGCCTGTCTCTTCCCAGCTACAACACACTGAGTTTCTACTTCTTGCTTGTGTCGTAGTTCATAATTATCCATTCTTCTTGATATATTCCCCTCTGTTAATGGTTTTCCTGTACCTCTTCATAATTTTGCATCTTTATATTTCATAATCATGTACGTTATTGCATTCGAGTATGTGTCTCCATAATCATGAGTGTATGTGTCTATAATCATGAGTGTATATTATGTGTCTCCATAGTCATGAGTGTATATCTGTTATTCCCCATGTATATATACGAGAATAAATAAATAAATATAAACAGAATCTGGCAAACAGTTAACAATGTACATTTCTTTCTACATATATGGTTACCTAACTGCTATCCGTTTACACCCACCTGTATGCCGCCCATCAAAAAAAGTAATTTACCTGCCCACATTAATTTATTTCCATCAGCCCGCCAATTTTCCTGCCTGTCCATCCCCTTTTATATTAACCTATCAGTATTGCTTCATAATATCTCCAGTGTTCTCCTACGCATTAGTACACCATGGGAGCAATCTACCTGCATGTCTCTTTACTCCTTTATCTCTGTGTCAATCTAGCGGCCTTTCATGCCTCATCTCTCCTCTCTTATCAACTTTTCATCTATTATTATGTCAGCTTACCATTATATCTACCTATCCATCTATCTATCACTCGGTCTCATAATCTTTCAAGTAAATGTTGTGTACTTCCCTGAGCGAAAACTTTCATATCGGTGAACACTGCTGGGATTGTTAAAACTTCTGTTCTAGTTTCTTTCGTCCTTTACTTTTCATTGTCAAGCTTCCGCGTGTTGTGGTGCGCCTTTTTCGTCCGCATTTTTGTCCTCTCTCCTTCTGTCTTCTTAAGTTCCCCCTCGTGTTTTCCCCACTCCTCTTCCTAATTCGTCTTTATTATACTCTCTCTTGTTTTTACCTTGTTGCATTTCTGTTCCCCAATTCCACGTTTATTATTTTTTTCAAGCACTTACTTCCTTCTTCATTTCTCTTTCCTTTTTCAATTCTCTTCTTTTATTTAATGCCCATATTTCATTATCCATATCTTCATAGTTTCTCACATTATTCTTCCACTCATCATATTTTCACCGTCATTCATTTTCTCCTTCCATACTTTGATTTTCTTCTTTATCTAACCTTCACTCCATCTATCTCATTTTTTCCATTTTCTTATGAATGTTATTTTTTTCTTCCTCCTTCCCTCCCTGCCTTTTTTTCCCCCCTCCCCTTCTCCCAACATTCATTCTCATGCTTTTCCTGTTCCTCGTTTATTCTTGTTGTTCCATTTACACAGGTGTTTCACAAATCTGTCTTCTGCTTTTCCATTGTGCCCTCTCTCTCTCTCTCTCTCTCTCCCTCTCTCTCTCTCTTCACACCCAACTCTCCCTCCCTCCCTTCCCTTCCTTCTCCTCTTCTTCCCTCCTTTCTATTTCCACTCGGACGCTGTTCTCTCTCCCTCCCTCCCTTTCCACCCTTCCTCCCTCCCCTCTTCCGTTACACCCTATTCTCTCCCCCTCCCTCCCATTCTTCCTTTCCTCATGTCCTCCCTCCCTCCCTTTCCTCCTTTCCTCTTTTCCTCCCTCCCTTTCCTCCTTTCCTCTTTTCCTCCCTCCCTCCCTCCCTTTCGTCCGTTCCTCCCTCCCTCCCTCCCTTTCCTCTTTTCCTCCCTCCCTCCCTCCCTCACTTCCTAAGCTGACATCACCTAATTGGCTACTGAATCAAGTACCATTTGATTAACTCACTCTTATTTCTGTTGTTTGGAAAGAGAGAGAGAGAGAGGGGGAGAGAGAGAGAGAGAGTATTCAATAAGCTTAAGTACGGAAACGAAAAGGACGAAAAGGATGAACTAAAAATACTTGTTAAAATAAGGAATAAAAGACGAAAGAGGGAGAGAGAGAGAGAGAGAGAGAGAGAGAGAGAGAGAGTATTCAATAAGCTTAAGTACGAAAACGAAAAGGATGAACTAAAAATACCTGTAAAAATAAGAGGAAAAAAAAGAGAGAGAGAAACGATAAATACAAGCAGAAGAATGATCAAGATTTAGGGAATGCAAATGACGGCACTTTCATCCCCATCGGTCAAAAAATCCCTTCCACCGTCAACTTTTGTGATATCTCTCATGCAGTAGTAGTAGTAGTAGTAGTAGTAGTAGGAGTAGGAGTAGGAGTAGGAGTAGGAGTAGTAGTAGGAGTAGTAGTAGTAGTAGTAGCAGTAGCAGGAGTTGTTGTTGTGGCTCTAGGATCAAACAGACGTGAACCCCGTGGACTGAAGCTGCCCTTGTCATGCACTCCACCATCTTCCTTTTGGGGGATGGGGAGGGGGCTGTGGGACGTTTGTATAACCGGGCAGTGAAGCCTCCCTGTTAGATCGGTACCACCACTTGAAGGCGTCTCTCTCCAGCACCTCAACGAAATATCTATACTCTCCATCTCGAACAGTTTATCATGTGAAGTACAGTCGCTTGGCAGTAATGAGAAGAAATTGTTAAATACGTAGCCGAATTGAAAGTGTTAATCATCCGGAATAAAGATATAAGGAAATATAAAAAGGATATTTGAGGTAAAATGCTGAGGAAAAATGGAAGCAGATTATTTTCCCGCGACTTATCAAAGGGAAGAAAGAAAAAAAATACAGGAACGAAGCATAATCAAGTGAGCCAACGCGGACGGGATCGTAGAGATACAAGTGATTCTCTCTCTCTCTCTCTCTCTCTCTCTCTCTCACACACACACACACACACACACACACACACACACACACACACACACACACACACACACACACACACACACACACACACACACACACACACACACACACACAGAAAATGCAATAAATACCACTGAGTTAAGAAGACAAAATCACCATTATCCCAACCCCCGTTCCCATAAAGAAACAGAATTAGGAGTCCCAGTACATACATTCTCTCTCTCTCTCTCTCTCTCTCTCTCTCTCTCTCTCTCTTTGGGGACAAATCAGGGGAGGAAGGAGCCCCCCCCCCCCGCTCGGTACAGCCAAGTGAAAAACAAAATAATCGCCAAAAATTTCACCTCTTCTATTTCGCATCCTCCTCTGCCAGCTGATTATTCCTTAGCTGAGAGAGGCTTCATAGGTAATATTTCTCTTCCCATTGATATTTCTCTTCCCACAGATATTTCTCTCTGATATGATGAATCAGGGGGAGAAGTGACGGACACGCCCGAAATGTGAAGCAGACGCAGTGAAACGATTGGTGAGTCCTTGTGTCAGACTGTTCTATCTCCTTATCCTTTCCTCCCCCTTACTCATTAACATACACGAGACCTGCTACACAAATGATAAAGACTGGGACTGCCACATCATTACATCAATAGGAAGAAAATATAGTGGGAAAAAAAGAATAAGAAGTGAAAGAAAAGAGTGAGGTTCGAATAGACAAAAAAATTAATAAGTAAATAAAAATCCAAAAATTAACAAGGAAAGACTGAACTCTCTTTGACTTCTTCCTGGAACTAGAAATCGTAAGGTCATTTTCTGAGTGGCTTTGAGACGTTAACACCTCTTCCTTAGCGATTTATTTAACACCTGACACCTCAAAATCCTCTTGCAAGTTACGGTGTTGATGTGCTGATGAAAATTATGTCTGCGATTAAACGATATCAATAGCACGAAATTATAACTTCCAGGTGTGCTATGCTGAATAAATCGCTTAGGAAGAGTGTTACGAAGCCTCTGCCACTTAGATTACGTCCCTTGCTTAAGACAGGGAATTGATTGTAAGAGTGTGTTTAATTCCAAGCCTAGAATATCAATCAAGGAAAAAAAAAAACCAAGATGTGGCTGGAGAGAGAGAGAGAGAGAGAGAGAGGGTGAAAGAAGAGTACAGCAATCAAGGAAGAGAATAAGTAATGACAGGAGGTACGCAGGGAGGGTCAAGAAACAGGCCAAGGAAGAGAAAAGGAGGCTTGAGGAGGCCGAGAAAGAATGAACCCAGGTACCGACCCATCCCAAGCCTGGCGTTCCACATTTACAAAATATCTAGAGCTTAAGTGTTTTATAAAGCTGCCTATATATTTACTTTTGTCTTTCCTCGTACATGCACTTCACTGTCAAATTGGAGCGGATTAACAAAAGATGAAATAATACGAAAAACAACGAAATCTGATCAAATTAAACTTACTGATTTATCTTTTGAACTGGTTAACATTCGGAATTTTTGACTCATTCTTGGTCGAACTCAACTGTCTTGGCCTACACAGAATAGAACGCTAGAGCTGTCCCGACGATGACAAGGTTAATGGTGACAATCATAATTCTGCCAGGTTCCAATAACTCACTGTTTGCTGAATTAAACTGTTCAGGGTTAAGATACAATACCAGAGTTGTCTCGGACATGAAAGGCTGAATATTCTTGATAAATATAAATCTTAATCAATTTCATGATGAAATCTCCCTTTGAAATATTATCAGAAAAAAAGTTTCGTCAGATTTATTACCTTTAATTTACTTCATATTGGTTGTGAAAGTGCTCAGCAGCCGTAAGACAAGTATATATACAAAAGACAAAAGTACAGTTCTTTCACTCTAACTTGGCTCAGATTTTTGTCCTGTCGTTCATATCACGTAGTTCAATGGCTGAAAAAGACTGTTACAGATCTACATTTTTATGTACTTCTTCGAGACTAGTATTATATTCTAGTGTTAATGTATTGCAACGACTCAGAATTGAAAGCTGGTGAGATTACAATACTGGGCCAAGTTAAAGTAAAAGGAGTACGGTATTCTTTATGCTCAGGAAGGTTTATAAATACAGGAGCCCTTGTGGTATCTGCCGCGGTTGCCCACTTTTGTTATTCTTGCTGGTCGGCTGATGTTCATTTGTTTTGACGCGGCAACAAAATGGTCGGCGATGGGAGGCACACAGATAATGCTCGCCCCGATGAACACGCCGCTCGTTTTCTTTCCCATTTACCCGCGCGATGGAAGGGAAACTTGTGTAAGCCTCCCTGATTATGGTGCGTTTCTGAGCTTTGATGAATTCGTCTATTTGGGAGGGTGGTGGTGGTGGTGGTGTGTGTGTGTGTGTGTGTGTGTGTGTGTGTGTGTGTGTGTGTGTGTGTGTGTGTGTGTGTGTGTGTGTGTGTGTGTGTGTGTGTGTGTGTGTGTGTGTGTGTGTGTGTGTGTGTGTGTGTGTGTGTGTGTGTGTGTGTGTGTGTGTGTGTGTGTGTGTGTGTGTGTGTGTGTGTGTGTGTGTGTGTGTGTGTGTGTGTGTGTGTGTGTGTGTGTGTGTGTGTGTGTGTGTGTGTGTGAAATAACCGGTAACTATGACTACTGCTGTAACTGTGTGAAGTGGGTGTAGGTTGTGATTGTGACTGTGACTGGTAGCTGTGGGAGTGATATGTGACTGTGGGTACGGGAAATATTGGTGTGGGTAATGGTAAAGAGTGTGGGCAGTGGCAAGGATAGGACGAACTGAACGCAGCTTTAGTTGTGGGTAATGGCAAGGTAGTGGTTGTGATAGTGATAAGGTAGTGATTGTAGGTAGCGGTTGTTCGTGTGGAAGTGGTACTTGTAGTAGTAGTGGTTGTAGTTATCGTCGTAGCTGTGGTTGTGATTGTGGCTGGTGGTCGTGATTTGGCTGTGGTGGTGGTTGTGACTGTGCTTATGGCTGTGGTTTTGGTAGTTCTTGGACTTGTGTTTATGGATGTGGCTGTGGTAGTTCTTTTGGCAGGGGTTGTGGCTTGACAGTCATTTTGGTTGTGGGCAGAGGCTGTGGTTGTGGGTAATAATTCTGGTTTTAGTGTGCGTAGTGGCTGTGGGTCTGGACAGTGGCTGGGCAGTGGTTATGGGCAGTAGTTAAGGATGCGGTAGTGGCTGTAGCGGCGATTGTGCTCTGTGACTGTTGTTGTAGTTGTTGTTGTTCTACTCAGCCATGCCTTGGCGGAATCCGAACAGGATCCCTCCACACGGCGAGGCGCAGGGAAAACAGAGAAGCATAGCCCCCAAGAGGATGAGCTGTTTATAAGATAGGTAAGAGTAGTTGCCTCAAACTGGACTTTGACTACTTGGTAAGTAAATTTTTTAAGTTCCCAGTCTGGGAGTGCCGTGCAAGGTCAGCTACCGGGCCTTGGCTCTACGTCACTTCCATGGTAGCACCTCCCAGGACGACGGTAACCATCCACTTAATATATTTTTGGAGGGCTAACGGGTGCAACCCCTTAACCAACAGTGACCAGAGACTATTCAGGCCAGGGCTTCCGTCTTCCCTAAGCTCTGGCCGCACACCCTGTTCAGTGGCCGTAGCTGTGGGTAATAATTATGGTAATGTATATGCGTTGGTAGTGGCTGTGAGTAGTGACTGTAGTTGTGGGCAGTGTGTGTGGTTGTGGTTGTGGGTGGAGATTGTGGCTTTGGCTGTGGTTGTGGATAGACACTGGCAATTGTTGTGAATAGGTACTATGGTTATAACTGTGGGCAGTATCCGTGGCTGGTAGACTGTGGCTGTGGATGTGGGCAGTGTCTATAGTTATGCTTGCGGGTAGACTGTGGTTGTGGTTGTGGCCGGTGTCTGTGGTTGTGAGGGCCTGGCGGGCGGTCAGAGATGGGGCTGTAGATTGCACGCTCAACACAGAGATTGGTAGTCACTTAATTCAGGCTTAATTTTATCCACGAGACAAACTGGTCCTATAATTGGATATTCGATACGGGTTGCCAGCTTTCACCTTGAGGCCGCCTCCCTCAATTTGCATATTGCTTATTTACGTTTTTCTTGCCTTTCGTTTCTAGTTTTTTGTTATATACTGATTTTTTTTTCTTTTTATGCTAAAGATGGTGATAGTGATGACTTGTAAAACTTAATGTTACTTGACTCTTTTGTGATGGAAGCGAGTAAGGGTATTGTTTTCGTCACAGCGTTTAATAATATACGTTGAAATTCTTGTGAGCATAAGAAATGTGTATATTGGATAGATTGGTGATATAATTTTCTTTCACAGTTATATTGGAGAATACCGTGATCAATAGGCACTTAAAGAGGAGATTACTGTGATAATTAAACATGTATACGGAACTACTGTGACCATTAAGTATTTATAATGGAGAATACTGTTACCATTAAGTAATTATTGGGCAGTATACTGCGCCCATTAAGCAATAACTGGGGAGAATACTGTGACCATTAAGTAATTACAGGGGAGAATACCGTGACCTTTTAACAATTATTGGGGAGAATACCGTGACCATTAAATTTATATAGGGGAAAAATACTGTGACTTAAGTAATTATAGAGGAGAATACTGTGACTATTAAGTAACTGTAGGGGAGAATACTGTGACTATTAAGTAATTATAGAGGAGAATACTGTGACAATTAAATAGTTATAGGGAAGAATACTGCGCCTATAATCATAATCATATTGTCTTCCTACGAATAACTGGGGTGGGAGAAACAAGAGAAAGGAATAAAGAAAACGATAAATTAAAGAATCTATCAAAATGGGTCACTCATCTTTCCGTCTCTCAAAATTCTTGGCTCAGTCTCACAGGAAAAATAATTCGCACATTTTTTTTCCCCTTTCAAGATGAGCTTCGCAAATGTCGATGGGACTGAGGAATTTTGTCGATCATGTAGGTAAAGAAAAGGGGGCAACTCTCACCATGTGCATCGCCATACGTACTTCTTCCATTCACTTCTGCCCTTTCAAAACATAGGACAGTGGAAATGGGGTTACTGAGGAAGGCGTGTGGAGTGCGGAGAGCGGATGGGATAAGGAGTAATCTAATTCGTGGAAGATGGGGAATTCTGTAACAGTATAAATGAAGAGAGGATGTTTAGATGGTGTATGGTCATATGGATAGAGTGACAGCAAATTCGGTGGCAAAAGGGTTTAGGTGAGTGTGTTTGAAGGTGGCAGGAGGCAAGGTAGACCAAGAAGAAAGTGGATATATAATTATGGTAAATTAGTGTGTGAGAAAGCGAGGTATGGAGGTTGAAGTGACTGGGGTACCAACAGGGGATCGAGCTGGCTGGATGAATTTTGTACGACGGATTGACTCTATCTGCAGTGGTAATATGAAACGCAACAAACGTTCACGTGTAAAGTTTTTTTTTTTCTTGCCAGATAACTAGTGGGAATTAAGAAATAAAGTGTGCAGTACGTTATACTGTGGTATTTTCAAAGGCCGAGCAAATCTCCTTGGTCCCGATGCTATGTTTTATCAACTGCTGAATAATTTGGCAATGCAACTTGAAGTTCCAGTGGATTCCATTGATCTGTCTTTTCCGGGAGACGCCACCTCTGTTGCATAGCCTGTTCACTGTGCACCTCCACTGATTGACGCTTTCTACGCACTATACTATATAAGTACACAGATTAGAAAGCTGTGACCAGACAATGAGTAGCTCTACAAAATTTAATACAATTATTACATACTTATAACAGGCACGGCGGTCCAAATAAAAAGCTCTTCTTCCACTCCGCAAGGCAATTTTTCGTGTTGCGGGGACTGCACAGGAAGTGTTATCAATGTCTAGGCTACCTTGAATCATTTATCCATTTCTTACTCCCACGGCCACATCCACGTCCACACCAGCAGAATTAGCCGTCCCCACAACACATAAGAGACCATCTGGCAAGCTTCTATTGGAACTCTATTTATGGGCCATCCTATATATACATATACACCTACTTACACATACACATACATACACACAAATATATATATGCAAGATCTTCTTTGCACCTTGGTAAATGAATGCGTGGTTAAGGGGAGGGCACAACGCAATTCAGAAAACTAAATATTTTGTTCAAAAAATTTCAATAGTTGGTGTAACCATTCTGACTCTAGCAAAAAGGCTTGAGAAATTAATGGCTGAAATTAAACACCAAGATGTTAAGGGGAGAGAAAAAAAAATGCGATTTGAACAATGACCTTGGCTGGGAGACGCAAAAAAAATCAAATAAATAAATAAATAAATAAAATAAAAATTGTGAGTGAGTGAGGAAGGGAGGGAAGGAGGGTGAGGGAGAGAGGTATGGAGGGTGAGGGAGAGAGGAAGGTAAGGAGGGTGAGGGAGAGAGGTATGGAGGGTGAGGGAGAGAGGAAGGTAAGGAGGGTGAGGGAGAGAGGTATGGAGTGTGAGGGAGAGAGGAAGGTAAGGAGGGTGAGGGAGAGAGGTATGGAGGGTGAGGGAGAGAGGAAGGTAAGGAGGGTGAGGGAGAGGGAGGTGGGCGATGTTCCCAAGGGCCGTGTGTTAATAAGGTGGGTGATGGGAGGCGAGATAAGGCTCAGCACGGATCATTGAGTCGGCCCACCTACCCCTCCCACCCACCCCTCTCATAATCCACCCCTCCCACCTCGCCTCTCCCTTCTCCCCCTCTCCTTTCCTCTCCCCTCCTTCTGTTCTCACCCATCCTTCTTTCCTCCCCCTTCAGTCCCTCCTTTCCTCACCTCTCCGCAACTTCTTCTTTCTTTCTCCTTTTCAGACCTTCCTCCTTCCTTTCCCATCTTCCTCTTCCATCCGTCATAACCCTCCCCCACCCACATGAATCTCCCCTCTTCCCCTCCCCTATCCTCTCCTCTCCTTTCCTCTCCCCTCCCTTCTTCTCCCCACCTTGTCTGTTGCTCTTTGTCTTCCTTTGTACTCCTTTGTACTCTGTCCCTCCATCATTCCTTTCCTCCCTTCGTCTTTCGTCTGTTCCTCCCTTCTCTGGTCATCCTTTTCCTTTCCTTCTTCTCCGTCTCTCCTTTGCTCTCTCATCCTTCCTTCCTTGCTCCACTTCCGTCGTCCTTCTTCCCTTTTCCTTTTCCTGCCATACCCTTTTGGATTCCTTTCTTTCAAATAATCATTTTTTCTGTATATATATATATATTCTTACTGTTAGGCTTACTTCCACTTTTTTCCCCCCCACTCTTTCCCACCCCTGTCACAATTCTCGTCACCCCCCCCTCCACATTTCTCATTCCTCCCCTCCTCCTTTTCTCCCCCTTCCTCCCGCCTACTTCTTGCCTTTCCCGAGTTTTGTCTTCCTTCCAATATGCCTTCTCTTTTCCGATTTTAATATTCCTTCCTTAGCCTATTCGTATTTTTTTTTTTTTACCTCCCCGCATCCCCTACACGCATTTTTTTCCTTCCCTCCTTTTTTCACCCCTTCACCCTCCTCCTTTCTTTTCCCCTTCCCCTGTTTCCCTCCTTCTGCTTTGCTGCTCCTTTCCATCTACGTTCCTTATTCTTCCTTCTGTACCCCTGCCCTCCTTCTCCTACATCTTTTCATCATTCCTTTCTCCGTTATCCGCGTTCCCTTTTCCTTCCCTCGGTTTACGTCCTTCTGTCTTTTTCTGTCCTTCATCCAACCATCATCCAACATTTTTTTTTTCTTTCTTTTTCTTTCTTTCTTTCTTTTCTTTTCTTTTCTTTTTTTTTTGCCACATCCAGAGCATAGAGGTCCAGGTCTAGGCCATTCAGTACCGACATTCAAGGCAAGGTTGATCAGCCTCCCCCGCCCCTGAGTGGCATTATTTTAGCAGATAAACCCCAATCATTCCTTAGACGTCAATCTTCACGGACCCCATCCAGTTGGAACGCCTTAATCCACTAGACCACCAGGCGTCATTTGGTTATATGGTTACCACCCAACGCAGTAAATGGTCTCTTAGATAACGAGAATCCATTTGGCACGTCACTCAGAGTAGAGTTATTTTAAGGTTGCACTACACTAAGTGAATGGATAATGAGCACACCTATCTACCACCTTCCCATCTTTCTATATTATTCTTACTCTGGCATTATCATATCCCCTCTTTGCGTTGCCTTCATATTAAATCTTGCTGCTTTACCTTGTTCTGTACATGACACATCGATCTTCAGCGACTCTTAGTTACTTCTAATTTGCATATAATAGTCTTGTGTTACCTGGAATGGAATAGAAAAGACGACCTGTGGCTAAAATGTTGATGGGGTTCGTTTGTACACTGCTGAAGACTGGAATGGAGAATATTTACGGGTTAGTGGATGTTGTTTCCACTGATGATCAACAAAAGATTAATGGCTATTGTTTTGAAGGCCGGTGGAGACTTAGTGATTTTTTACTGTTGACTTTAGATCAATGGAAACTTTGATGGAAACTCTTGTTATTGAATGTAGACTATCAATTTGTGGAGTTTTTTTCACTAGAGATTATATACAAATTAGAGGTGAATATTTTTGGTCCAGTTTATAGATATACTGATGGAGTTTTATTTGTTTATTTATTTTTTCTAGGAGACTGTTTCTAGTTGAGAATATTTAAAGATTTGAGATTTTTCACAGACTAACAGAAGTTTGTGTTAAGAGACTTTTGTAGATTAACTGAAATTACTTTTAACAGATACTGTTTCTAGACTAGTGGAGACTGTTTTAAAATTAGTAGAAAATAAGTGGAGATCGTTTGGAATTAGTTGAAAATGTTTTAGTGAATATTGTTTACCGATTACCGGAAACTTTTACCGGGTATTAGTTATGTATAAATGCTTATTGTCTTAAATTTATGATGATTATTTTCAGTAGAGACTGTTTAAGTGAAGACTATTTTCAGCGAGGATCGAATAAAAGCAATTTCTCTCTCTCTCTCTCTCTCTCTCTCTCTATACCCTATTGATTTTTAGCTCATCCATTTTGTTTCTCGTCCTAAGTTCCCTCCTTTCATTTCCCTCCCCCTCCTCCTCCTCCTCCTCCTTTTCCTCCTCCTCCTCCTCCTCCTCCTCCTCCTGATCATCTTCCTCCCTGCCTCTCCATCTTCCTGTCCTCCCTCATTACTCCCTTACACTCTTCCATCAGACTTAATTTCCCAGCCCTCTCCCACTTTCTTCTTCCTGCACGCACTTCCTCCTCCCTCCTTGACTCGTGTGTGTATGTGTGTGTGTGTGTGTGTGTGTGTGTGTGTGTGTGTGTGTGTGTGTGTGTGTGTGTGTGTGTGTGTGTGTGTGTGTGTGTGTGTGTGTGTGTGTGTGTACGTCTATTTTTTTTCTTTCCCGCCCATATAGATTACATAATTTCTTCGTTCCTTTTACATTCTCTCTCTCTCTCTCTCTCTCTCTCTCTCTCACACACACACACACACACACACACACACACACACACACACACACACACACTAGATCCTTCCTTTTCCGTCCACGTACATTTCTCCTCAGCAAATAGAGCGAGACAGGCGAAGAGATCTGTATGGTGAAGACATTGGCCAAGGAGCAGTGGATGGGTATTGGACAGGACACGGAGGTATGAACTGAGTGGGTGGGAGGGGGAACGGTGGGAAAATGCACGAAAAAAATAATAGAAATGCAGAGACAGAGAATTCGTTCCTGGTTAGTCTCAAATAACACCAAAACTGATCACTTGTAATATATTTAGCATATGCATAGTTATACCCCTATTCTAGGTATGCACTGATGTTGTTTGGTGACGTATATTACAGGATCTATCAATCTATTCTATCTGCCTATCTATCTATATCTATATATCTTTTTATCTATCTATCTACCTATGTTGTCCTCAAAGACTAAATAGTACCAGAACGCTCTTTGGACACTTCCCACTGCACAGGATGGGAGAGGCATGGCATATCTCTAAGCCGATGATGGTGATGGAAGAGGAGGAGGAGTAGGTGGACGAGGGGGAGGCAGTTCTAAGCGAAAACGGTGTCTAGCAACCAGAAGCGTTCGAGAGGGTGCGGCCGGGAGTGTTGACTAAAACGTTTTGGGGGGCATTACCCTGAAGGTATCTTAAAAGAATAGACAGACGCTCGATATTCCACCTTTCTTTTTTCTTAGCGAGCTGCCTTCACATTATATATGACACGTATTGGACATTTCCTTTCTCTGCATCTTTCACGAATCTCTGCATTGCTTCCTCTGTCCAACCTCCGCTTCTCAAATATATGCTCCTTTGCAGAAAACTGTATAACAAAAGTAAAACAACCCCCCAAATTAGAAAGGTAAATAATGCGGAAAAACAAAAAAAGATACACCTGACATGATGTGTGGCGAGAAAGGTCATGGCGAGACTGACATACGAGTAGAACACGAGGAAGTCAAACAAAATAAATAAGAATATAGGCGGGGGATTCCACTGTTAAGTACATGATGCCGTATGTGAAAAGGAAAAGGCGAATTTGCTGGATGAGATAAGGCAACCCGATCTTGGTGATTTCTCCAGTATTATATTCCAACTGGTGCCAGGCGATTTCCTTCACTTGAGAGTACTACTATCGTCACCAAAAGCTCTCTCATGCTTGGCACAGCTCTAGCTTTAATGACCTCAGTTGTTACGCTACCAAGATCTTTTACTGCAGTCATTCAATCAGCCTATCCAAATAAACCAGGCGATTTCTTCTTTATTCTATTCCCTCCATCTCTTGACGATTTTATTCAGTTCAGGATTGATTTTTTTTAGAACAGAAGGGGTTCAATATGGCGTTAATAAATCCATTCAGTAAGGTCAGTAAATTTAGTCAGTCTTTTTTTTAATTATATTCCCTCCATCTCCTGGCGATTTTATTCAGATTAGTATAAATTTTTGAAACTGGAGGGGCTCAATATACCATTAATAAATCCTTTTAATACTTTAGGTCCTTCCCAAAATTGAATATAATCGCCTGTTAGAACGACTAAGCTAAAAAAAAAAAAAATGGTGTCATTTGAATTCAAGACATTAACCCCTTCAGTCCGATGCCGCTTTTCGATATACCGGGGAGTCCATAAATAGCGCTCCACAGCAAACTCACGTGGCAGTATCTTATGTGTTGCGGGGACGGCTCAGTCGGCTGGTGTGGGCGTGGTTGTGGCAGCGGCAGCAGGAAATAAATGACGCTGGTTGATACTGATAACACTGACAAGTCCCCATAACACACGAAAATCGGCGGGAGGAGTGGAAGTGTTGTGTTAAATGGAGCGTTATATATGGGCTTTCCTCTGTATACTCAATGCCTCCAGACGATTTTATTCAGCCGTGGGGAGACTCTTGTAGTGAAGGGGTAAATGAAGGCTGCCTCTAACCCCTCTACTTCAGCCTCTATACATCTGAATGAAATTGTCTGGAAACAGTAAGAATATAAAGAAAAATGCATAATCGAACCAAAGGGATTAAGTTTTTGGGTGTTACAGGAAGTGGTGGTGAAGTAGTAAGTGTGAGAAGATATGGTAAGGCTGGGCAGGTGAGGTAGGGAAGGTGCGGCAGGGTAGGTGAGGCAGGGATGGTGCGGCAGGGCAGGTGAGGCAGGGAAGGTGCGGCAGGGTAGGTGAGGCAGGAATGGTGCGGCAGGGCAGGTGAGGCAGAGAAGGTGCGGCAGTGGTGAGGCAGAGGTGTGAGAAAGGGATGATAAGGCAGGGCATGTTAGGCAGAGGTGTGAGGAAGGGATGGCAAGGCACAGCAGGTGAGGCAAGGAACGTGAGGCATGGTATCAAGTGGGAGGTGAAGCAGGGCCGGTGAGGCAAGGAAGGTAAGGCATAAGGCATCTGTGGTGAGGCATGGCAGGTGAGGCAGAGAAGGTGCGACAGGGTTGGTAAGTACAAGGATGAATTATGGAGTGAGGCGGGATATGAAGAGCCAGGAGAGGCAGATGTGCAAGGTATGGTTAGGCAGGACAGGCGAGGCAGGGAAGGTGAGGCAGGGGCTGGAGTGGGAGGAGTGGCAGGGAAGCTGAGGCAGGGGACGATGTTGGAGTGAAACCAGGGAAGGTGAGACACCAGGGTTGAAGTGGGAGGGGAGGCAGGGAAGGTGAGGCAGGGGATGAAGTGGGAGGGAAGGAAGGGAAGGTGAGACGCCAGGGGTGAAGTGGGAGGGGAGGCAGGGAAGGTGAGGCAGGGGATGAAGTGGGACGGGAAGGGAGGGACGGTGAGGCAGAGGATGAAATGGAAGGGAGACAGAGAAAGTAAGGCAAATACAGAGAAGGCAGAAAAGACGAAGTAAGATAGGTGAGGCAGAGGTGTGAGGCAGAGGTGTGAGGCAGAGGTGTGAGGCAGGGGTGCTGAGGCAGAGGTGTGCGGCAGAGGGGTGAGGCAGGGGTAGGAAGGTGTGGTGAGGCCCCAGGTTATTACTAGTAGTCCCAATATTTACCCACCCCCCAAAAAAATAAATAAATAAAAAAAAGCTCGGGTAAGAAGTTAAGGTCACCTACGTGTCTGTATTATTAAATATTCTTTCTTCTTCTTCTTCTTATTATTATTATTATTATTATTATCATTATTATTATTATTATTGTTATTATTACTACTACTACTACTACTATCACCACGACTACCATTAGTACTACCACTACTACTAATACTACCATTGCTACCACTATTACTACCACCACCACCACCACCACTACTACTACTTCTACTACGACTCTACTTGTCAATGTTTCAGTCAATTCTATGTTCATCACAGTTCAGGACAGCCGTTAGTTTTGTTATATGTCCTGTTATCGCGGTTAATATCATTAGTCTTCTTCGTATAGAAGGCTTCGTAGCGCTCCCTCCTCTGCGATTTATCCCGAGTAGTACATCTTATCATTCACCTGCATTATACTCATTTTTTTCCGTTATCGACATAAAAGAGATTATTAAGTACTAGTGAAGTTTGATAACAATAATAATAATAATAATAATAATAATAATAGTAATAATAATAATAGTAATAATAATAATAGTGATAGTAGTAGTAGTAGTCGTAGTAGTAGTAGTAACAGTAATGTAAATGCAACCTAAGTTCATCTGAATGTGAATCTAGTGGACTGGTGACCGAAATTACCCATATCCTGCAGTCCACCATCATCCTTTTGGCGGGATAGGGAGGGAACTGAGGAACTTTTGTATGACCAGGTAGTGGAGCCACCCTGTCATATCAGTGCCACCACATGAAGGCGTCCCTCTACAGTGTCTTGTCACGGGGCAGAAGATCATACACATCAATAAGGAAAAGGTACTGATATATTTCCTTTACCCTTTCAATATTCCCCTATATTCTCTGCCCCTTCTTTATACCCTCTTTCTACATCTGTAGTAGAAGAAAGAAAAGGATGAGGCAGAAAATAAACAAAACGAGTCTACAGGAGAAGCAAATAGAGAGTCAGGCAAAAATAGAGGACGAGAAGACGGGAGGAGAAGTGGGTGATAAGCAAGAGGAGGAGGTGGGAGGGAGGAAGAGAAGAAGGAGGGAAGGAGGAGGAGGAGGGAGAGGTGGGAGGGAGGAGGAGGAGGAGTAAGAGGGGAAAAAAACCTTCTGAGCGGAGGAAATGAGGTGAGAGAGGAAAAAATCTATTTCCCTCATTTTCTCATTAGTCTGGTGTGTGGGGGGAAAATTATGAGGGGAAATGTGTAGTGGCTCAGTAATTTGGGCAGAGGGGAGTTTTACGCAGTGGCACTTCCCCTTAGCGACGTGGGGAGGGGAGGCGAAGGAGGGAAGGGGAAGGAATGGAGGGGGGAAAGGTGGGGACGGAAGGAAGGAGAAAGAAGGGAAGGGGAAGGGGAGAGATGGGGAAAAGTGGTAGGGGAAGGAGGGAAGGGGAGAGGGAAAGGAGGGGAGGGGAGGGGAGGGGAGGGGAGGGGAGGGGAGGAGAGGTGAGGAGAGGAGAGAAGAGGAGAGGAGAGGAAAGGGAAGGGGAGGAGAGATGAGGGGAAGGGATGGAGAGAAGGGGAAAGAAGAGGAGGGGAAGGAGAAAGGAGAAGGGAAGAAGTGGAGGCGAGGGGATTGGGAAGACGAAAGGAGAGAAAGGGGAAGGTAGGGGGAGACAGAGAAGGGGAGGGGAAAGAAACGCTGAGACATAGAGGGGATGGAAGCAAGTGAATGGACATAATTGGAAGTCGAGAGATGAAAGGCGTAGGAGAAAGGGATGGAAGGGAAGGGAGGGACACAAGATGGGAAAGGAAGGGAAAGAGAAAAGATGGAGGAGGGGAAGCAAAGGTAGTTAAGCCATGTTCGAGTTTAGAGATAATTTACAATGATACAGTACTCAACATTAATTCCAGTATGATATGGTAACTTTGACCAAACGATTATATTTAGCCGAGGTGGGTCACACGGAACTGAGGAGCTTGATAAAGGCTCTGTTAAATTAGCCAGGTTAAAAAAGAAAAGTCTCTCCTATGCTATATGTAACAGTGTAGAGATGGCAAGACTAAATAATGAATTACGTCAATAGATTAAAGTGTGTGTGTGTGTGTGTGTGTGTGTGTGTGTGTGTGTGTGTGTGTGTGTGTGTGTGTGTGTGTGTGTGTGTGTGTGTGTGTGTGTGTGTGTGTGTGTGTGTGTGTGTGTGTGTGTGTTTTAGGAGAGTTTTTTTTTCCCTAAGCTGAATAAAACAGTTTGGTACCTACAAGAATAATTAAGAAGGACGTCACTCAGGGCTATGTAAACAGTTTGCATCCTCTCTCTCTCTCTCTCTCTCTCTCTCTCTCTCTCTCTCTCGTTTCACCTAATTCATGCAAACAGTTACTTTTTATTTATAGTACTTAGACTGCAAAACACCTCACCGATGTATATACTTAACACGTATTCAATATTTTATGCCCAATAACTTTTTTCAGCCATCTAAAACTTCATAAAACACAAAACTACAAATAAAACAGTCAAAAAGCAAAAGCAATCACTCATTTCAAAACAGCGAAAAGCCACAGTTACTGGTTGACACAAACATACGAGAGTACGAAAAAATATGAAAGGCTTGCATATTTCCCAACGGCGTGCCATTTCAACACCCAGCGCTAAGTTTTCAGAATGTTCGCCCTTGCTATAATCTATTCCTTATCTAACCTTCTCTAATCCAACTTAACCTAATCCTAACTTAATCTAACCTAATCCAAGCTGAATCTAATCCAGCTTAACCTCACCTAATCCGAACAGATGAACCTAACGCTGACAGGCCAACCAAATCTAACCTCAACGCACCCCAGCCTAACCTAAATTAACCTTAAGTATCCTAAATTAACCCATCCTAACCTTACCCACAACGATCAGATTATCCTAACGAGCGGGAACTTTGACAGATTAACCTTACCCGACTCAGACGCAAGAAAAAAAAAAAAAAAAAAAAAGAGGAAAAAGAGAAACAGTAAGAAAAAGTAATGAAATCGACAACAGTTGGGAAATCTAACAGCAAAAGTCTTATATTTCTTCCTCCGAGGCGTAGAGTCCCGGGGCTAGGCTACGCAGTCCAGTTAGTTTAATCCCTTCACTTCAATGACATGTTTTCGTTTTGTTCATTCTACCTTCAGACGATTTCCTTGATCTTAGGAAGGATTTGTGGAACTGGAGTGGTTACATGTAGCCTCCATTAATCCCTTCACTAATTGCCTTCATTAATCCCCTCACTAATGGCCTTCATTAATCCCTTCACTAATAGCCTTCATTAATCCCTTCACTAATAGCCTTCATTAATCCCTTCACAATAGCCTTTATTAATTCTCTCACTAATGGCCTTCATTAATCCCTTCACTAATAGCCTTTATTAATCCCTTCACTAATGGCCTTCATTAATCCCTTCACCAAGTCTTCATTAATCCCTTCACCATTAGCCCTCATTAATCCCTTCACTAACAGAGGTCCGCACAAAGTTGAATAAAATCGTCCGTAAGGAGCAAGAAAAAAATACATAATCGGATTAAAAGGGTTAAGGGCAGATGACCAGCGTACTTCCCTTGATGGCATGGCATGATGGCAAAACCTTCTCTCATCTCTTGAGGATCAAACCTACAGCGTGCAAGGCCGCCACTCCGACTGGTGTGTTCTGACCACTCGACCACCATGCGTGAGCACAACAACATCGGGGGCTTATTTTGTGTTCAGCGGAGCACAGGCCTTCACTCACGGCGTGGATTTGATTTTTTTTTTTTCCCCGTTTCATTTTTCCGCACCCACGCCTTTTCCCGGCCACGCATATACAAAACGTGATGAACTCCGAATCGAGAACAGGTTAAAAACTCTCAGTAACTAAATTTCAACACACGACCTGCTGGCTGAAGGCTGGGTTAATGGAAGTATATACGCGTTCTCTGCTGTTCATATCTGGCCGGTAATTGGAAAGCAAAATAAAACAATATTGCATTTTGCAGAACTGGAAATATACTGAGGGGGGGCGCGAAAAATTCTTTGACGACTGAAAAAGTGATGAAAGAATGTATGTAAAAGAGAAATTGGTGTTTTTTGAGCGGCTGGTTGTAAATGGGTAGGGAAGGGGAGAGAGAGCGAGAGGGGGGGGGGGAATGGGAGAGGTAGCGAAAGGAAGATGACGATGGAAAAGAGAGGGAGAGAGAGAGAGAGAGGGAGGGAGAGAGAGAGAGAGAGAGAGAGAGAGAGAGAGAGAGAGAGGAAGATGAGGATGAAAAGATGAGAGGAAGATGAGAGGTGGATGGAGGGAAAAAGGAGATGGGAGGATAAGGAACGAAAGGGAAAATGAGGATTAAAGAGGAAGGAGAGGAGGACGAAAGAGAAGAATGGAGGATAAGGAATGGAAAGGAAGATCTATATATCTATATACCTAGGCTGCTTCACCCAAAGAAAGGGATGGAGCCGAAACGGGACGACACACTCCCAATGTACTCATCCACACACACTCATTTACTCATATCATAGCCCCAAGGGAAGATGGGACAAATCCTCACCGCACCACACCGCAGGAGGGTCAACTGCGCAGTGCAATCAGCGACATCGGCAGAAGGGCCCTACAGCAGAGCTGGTTTACCCCTGCCGGATCATAATGGACCCATCCCCTTACCCGCACCTGACCTATGCCATCTAAACTAACCTCCCTAGTCCCTCGAAAGGCAAGAGTGGTGATGGAATTCGAAAGTCAATAATGGTTACAAATGAGAGTGAAATGAAGGCTGTATTCAATGCCGTTTTCGCAATACTGCACAATATAGAAAATCAACAGTCCACGTGTCTCATTAGAAGACTCAAAATAGCGTGATGGTTTATATCATAGGGAAAAGCTGCTGACTGGGCCCTGTAAATCACCTTATATATTTACACACGTACATATAAATTCAGGGCAAGCTTGGATTTAATGTTATTTCTGCTCTAACTCCATATTCATGTTTTTCTCCCTCCGTAAAATTCACGTTCTTTGCATCCACATAATCTATTTCATCTGTTCTTTCTGATTCGTAATTCTTCCTATTAATTTTTGTTTTCTTTATTTCTGCTTTTCTTCATTCTGCTCTCCATACTCACGATTTTTATTTTTCTGCTATTAATCTTTATTTTACGTGCTCTCTATCTTTCTTTCTCTCTTCTCTCTCTCTCTTCTTATGGTTTCGTCTTCCTCCTTTCCCCCCTCTCTATATCTTATGTGTTCCATCTTCCTCCGTTCCTCCTTCCCCCCCCTCTCTCTCTCATTGTTTTCTCTTCCTCCTTCACTCTATTTCCCATTTTTTCTCTCTTCCTCTCTTCCTCCCTCCCTCTCCCTTTCCCTCCCTCTCCCTCCCTCTTTCTGCCAGATGTCAACCCAACAACTGTCGTCAGCTATTAAATCCACATCTAATAGCCAGTAAACGTGTTATGCTCGCTATTGTGTACAAACAGTGTCTCCCCTCCCCACTCCCTTGATTCTCTCCCCTCTCCATCACACTCTGTCTTTCTCCCCTCTCTATCTTTCTTTCCTCTCTCTCTCTCTCTCTCTCTCTCTCTCTCTCTATTTCTCTGATCTCTATACCTTCTATCCCCTACTTCGCCAAAAATCTCCTTTCCTCTCCTTCCTTATTTCTCTCTTTTATCTCTCTCTCTCCCTCCCTCCCTCATCTCTCTCAACTCCCCTCTCCTCCCGTCTTCTCTCCCTCTCTCCCTCATCTCTCTCTACGCCCCTCTCCTCCCCTCTTCTCTCCCTAATCTCTCGACCACTCACAAATATTCATTGTTATTGTATTTTGTGATGATGTTAGCGATAATGAAATACAAGGAGGGGGAAGAGAGAGAGAGAGAGAGAGAGAGAGAGAGAGAGAGAGAGAGAATGAAGAAGAAGAATGAAGGAAAAAGGAATTAAGTAACATATAAAATAAGTAAAAAAAAATATGATTACTGTATGAGAAAAATAAGGAAAGAAAAAAAATGAAGGAACGATTTGGAAAAAGAAAAAAAAAACAAATATCAAAGCAAGGAAAGGAGGAAATAAGGAAAATCTGAAGCAAAGCGATGGAGGAAAGTGACATAGTTAAAAGGTAGAGAAGAGCAGGAGAAAATAAAGAAGCAAAGGGAGACAGAAGAAAAATATAATGAGCTGAGAGAAGAAGAGATGACAGAGAGGGAGGAAGAGAAGGAAGGATAAGAGAATAAAGAAGAAAAAAGAAAAGAGGAAGAAAATGGAAAAGGCAAGAAAGGACAAAGACAAAGGTAGGAAGGAGAATAAAAAAGAAAATTATGGAGAAAATCATGAAAGGAGAAGTAAAGACCAAGGAAAGAGAAAGATTAAAACAAAGACGAAAGAGAGAGAAAGGGGACGAATAATGTGAAAAAAAGGGCACGAGAAGGATAATAAAATGAAGATGCAGAAACAGTAAACACAGACGACGCATTTTAATTCCTTTATTATCCGATAGGAGTTCCACAAGCTTAGTAAAGTCCCCTGGTGATCGCAAGAATAAAATATCGTACTGAATGGATAAGAGATTCCACACTATAGGCCACGTACTCCACATATAAAAATGAAGGAGTAAATAAATAAAATAGTGAATAACTAAATAGGGCCAAAACCTTATTAGTACCGTAAAATTCAAGCCAACTAAAAGAAAATAAAAGAAAATAACAAAAATACACGTAAAGCTAAATCTAAATGTCTCCCAAGCAGCACATAAACTCAGACTAGATCGAAGTTTTCGGATATATTTGACCCTGACCCGTGCTGTTGACCTCTGATGGATCTGGATTGAGTCACTTCTTCCCCTCTCCACACTCAACGTAGGAGTCAAGTTTGATCCATACTGACTCAGGCATTTATGAGGTAACGCCATTCTCAGAGCACTGATATTTAGCGAAGATCCTGACTACTTATTCTGTACCAAATGCAAATTACTTATACCTAGACCAATGCATAATCAAGATCGAATCAGTTATGCAAGAGATATACGGTAGTGGTAACATCATACATACCTACATACATATATTTACATCCATACACATACCTACATACATGAATTTACATACATACACATTCATATATACTGTACATACATTGATTCATACATACATCTATACTGTATCACACATTCACACCTGCAAAATAATTATCACCTAAAAAAAAATAAAATCCAGGTACAGAAACATCTCCGGCTCCTTAGATCTTGAGAGAGAGAGAGAGAGAGAGAGAGAGAGAGAGAGAGAGAGAATAAAAATAACGAAATAATCACTCCCCCAACACACACACACACACACACACACACACACACACACACACACACACACACACACACACACACACACACACCAGAATCAAAATGCTTCCCGGCCAAAGTGCAAATTCGCTCCTAACTTGTTAATGAGTCGGGAGGCGCGGTAATTGAAGCGAAGAGTCCGCCAAATAACCAGTGTCGGGCGAATTAATGAACCAGGCCTCACTAATTGCCCTACTTGAGGTGGACGGCCCCGCAGAGAAAAATGCTAATTGCGTGTAAAACCCAGGCTAATTACTGGGCACAGCGCTTGTTATTGGTGTTAAGACTGGCAGAGGGAAAACTCAATTGGCCTTTGCGTATACGTGTGAAAAAAAGGCCACAGTTCTGATTATTTATGGGTACTTGTCAATAAATAAGACCTTTTTTATTAAACCTGCCATGGAAATTCGTAAATTCGATTACTTACAGGCATTTAAAAAAAGGGGGGGGTAGCTCTTCAAATTTCCCCGCCAGCACTAGTTGGAAGAGGTTATTTTTTTTTATTGTTTTTTTTGCAAGGAAGAAGGAACCAAAGGACAGGATCCTGTAAACTGTTCCTTCCAAGAAAAAAAAAAAAACAAGATAAGAGAGCCAAATTCAAGAACTGTTCATTTCGAGATGCCAAGACACACTACGTTTGAAAGACTGGAGATCATAGGCAGTAGGATATACAGACAGAGGGAGACAGTTCCAGAGTTACCCTTGTTTGTTTGTTTGTCTGCAAGATATTTCAGAAAAATGTTAATGGATTTCAGTGACATTTTGTGGATTTCTGTGGGTCATGGGCCAAGGAACAATTGATTAATTTTCGTGGTATCTAAGCTCAAGTCACGGTTCAGAACTGCATTTTGTTTGTTTGTCCACAGTTTATCTAAAAAAGTTAATGATGAATTTCATTTAAATTCTGTGAATATATAGAACATGGACCAAGAAAGAGCATTTGGTCGTGATCTGAGTTGTCTGGTATAGGCGTTGCCACAGGTATGGGATCTCTGAATGCTGTCTAGTTACTCATGTGATTAAAAAAAAAAAAAAAAAGCTGATGTCTATTTAAGGAGAATTGTAAATAAATGAAACTTTTTACTTTGCCTTTCTTTCCTTTTTTTTTCCTTTTTTTTTTTTTTTACCTCTAGATGTTGGGTGACTTAACATTTTTTACCCTCTTTATCATCACATCAATTTACTCGCCACAGGAGAATCTTCAGGGGTAAAAAGGTGATTTTGTTTACCATCTGAACGGCGGCTAATGTCTTATATATTTTACTCCGGCTAAAATTAGACGATTTGAGTCGCTACATCGAAAATTCCCACCACCAAGATGTTGCAAATAAATCAAATCTTCAAATAGCAAATTAAAAAATAATGGAAGTTGGAAAAAAAGAAAATTAAAAAAAAAAGGTCTAAAAGGCCGCCTTATCTTGATGGAAAACCGCACCGTCATTCAGTAATCTGCAGTTTTTATATCTTTATTTATTTGTTTATTATTTATTTTGCCAAGCTGTAGCCCACTGCCTTAAACTGCTGCATGTATGACTTTAGAATGACAGCGCTAACGAGGATCTAACAACAGATGATTGGCGGGCCGTCCTTCGCCTGCCAGCTCATAGTCGTGAAAATGAAAAGTTCTAATTTTAAGATATCCCCCTTATCAGTTATTCTATGTAACAAAAAAAAAAAAAAAAAAAATTCTTCCACCAAGGGGTATGATGATCTGAGGGCAATTTGACCTAGTATACTAATCCTGCATTACGGATATTTCTCCCTTTCCTCAGTACCAACTTTCAAAATTATAATTCTATCACTAAGCGTTTATTGGTCATAGCATATCTTACTGGTGATCTAAAAGGAGTATGAAGAAGAATAGGAACAACAATTTTCAGCTTCAATTATAGCCAAGAGATCAAACTGCTTGGAAGGAATCACTACCCACCTACCCAAACACAAAACTATGGAAATAAGACAATGGATCCTGTGCGTCCCTACTATACTCTTTTTACTCTAACTTGGCCCAGATTTTCGTCTTTTTCAGTCTTATTTTACGTATATCAGAGGTGGAAAATGACAGTGCTGCAACTCTACACCCTCTCCACAGCACTTCTTCGTGACTAGCACCAAATTTTAGTACTAATTTATTGCTACAACTCAGCAATGAAGATGGAGAGATGGCAATTTTAGACCAAGTTAGAATAAAATGAGGATACTTATCTAACATGATGTATTTCTATCCGAGTATGGCCAAACGCCTTAATACCAACGAGGGTGACCACAAACAAATCGCCTCCATGTCCCCTTTAGTCAACTGTTAGGCTGCCCTCTCTCCATTTCTTACCACTCTCATTCATGTACCTCTCCACCCCATCCCTCCACCTCATCCTCGGTCTCCCCCTCCATCTCTTTGCCTCTGTCTCACTCACTCACACTCTCAGTCAATTTCTCACCCTTCATTCGCTCCACATGACCAAACCATCTCAGGGAACTCGATCAAAAACTTTCCATCACATCCATATCAATACCACAATCCTCCTTAACTCATGTGTCCGCCTCTCCACATAATTCACAGCTGCTTCATACTTTTAGAAACACACACACACACACACACACACACACACACACACACACACACACACACACACACACACACACAATTAGAAAACCTCTTATTACAATCCTCTAACATTCTCGGTCCTGAAAATATAAAAGACTCAGTTGGAGGTATCTAATGTGTCTCGGGAACGGCTCAGTCTGCTGGTGTGGGCGTGGGTGTGGCAGTGAAAGCAGGACATGAATAAATGATGATGGGCGGCCACTGATAACCCTAACAGAGCCGTTCCCGCAACACAAGAGAAAGAGTAAAAGAGTAATATATATAGACCACATTGTATTTAATCATTGTACGTGACCTCTCTCTCTCTCTCTCTCTCTCTCTCTCTCTCTCTCTCTCTCTCGCTGGTACAGTACTTGGATGAACACACGATTCCGAAACCAGACTTTGACCCAATTCTCTACGGATAAAAAAGCTCCCTAACACCTCTTTCTAAGCGATTAACTTTGCTTATACCATCCTCTTCTGTCATTTCAATTATTCAAATACCATCATACTCATCATAAATAACATGCAAACTGATATTAACGACCGCATTAAAAAATAAATCGCTAAGGAAGAGGTGCTAAGGACTTTCCTTAACAGGCGAGAATGCGGACCTTAAGACTCAGGCTCCTATGACCCACTCTTAGCTGAATAAAATCGTCTAGGTGGGACAGAAAGCAAGATAGATTTAGCTGGATGAGGATGCTAGAGTTGTCCCGGTCATGAGAGAGTTAGCTGGATGAGACTGCTAGAACTGTCCCGGTCATGAGAGGGGTAGACTTCAAACTCCACCATACCGAGAATTACAGAGGGTGTGAGCAGCGGTGCCACACAGGACCGTGAAGCCTGGAGCCAACCTCTTGATTACCGGAGTTCATGTTGTCTCCCACGTTTCATTAATGCGTTGGGGCGCGGGAATTAATGGCTGCTGGGGCGTGTTTGCAAGTTCCGAACCAGCTGCATCATGGCGGGCGAAGTTGGTGCGGTGTGGTGTGGTGTGGTGTGGTGTGGTGTGTGTGTGGGGGGGTGTGTGTGTGTGTGTGTGTGTGTGTGTGTGTGTGTGTGTGTGTGTGTGTGTGTGTGTGTGTGTGTGTGTGTGTGTGTGTGTGTGTGTGTGTGTGTGTGTGTGTGTGTGTGTGTGTGTGTGTGTGTGTGTGTGTGTGTGAGAGAGAGAGAGAGAGAATGAAGTTGGTGTGATGTGGTGAATGAATGAGATACGAGGAAGCACATGAAGTTAGTGTGATATATGGTGAATGAATGTGAGATACTGAGGTGGACCCGGATGAAGGTCTTATGAAGTGGTGAATGAGTGTGTTGTGAGGTAATGAGGTATGAAAAATATATGAATCTAGATCAAGTACAATTAGAGGTTCTGTTGGAGGTGAATGTCATTGTTTGGAGTTAGAACCTTAATGTAATGGAGGGTTAAGGAAGCTGTAAGGACAAAGTTTGTGAAAAGAAAATCAATAGGACACAATCTAGATAGTTTTTATTTTTTTAACGACACTCGATATAGCTTTGTCTCAGGGGCGTCTATAAAGGTACTCTGGGATGGAATCAAGACTCTGGAAGGTTTGATTGGACAATGAATGGATATGTGACCCGAGAACTGTAAACAGCTACCACAACTACTACCACTCACAACCACAAACATCACAACCACCAGTCTCACAAGTAAGGACCTCCATAGCTATTACTTACAACCCACAAAACCACAACCACGGCCCCACTACCAAAACTGCCACAAGCGGCATTGTCGCTACACTGTCACCGTCTCTCCAGCTACCAGAACTACCACAGTCACCAATTATATAGCAGTTACAGTCACAGCCAACACCACAGTCACCACAACTACCACCACCACCACCACAACTACCACCACCACCACCACCACAGCTACCACAACCACCACCACCACCACAGCTACCACAACCACGACCACCACCACAACTACCAGTCAGAATCATAGTCACATTCAAGACAACCACAGCCACCTCTCACAATGGCATAACCACCACGACCACCACCACCACCAACTCACAGCTCTACCTCATTCACCACAACTACCACACCATCACAGTCACCATCACTCCCACCACAACCACCACCACCACCACCACAACCACCACCACCACCACCACAACTACCACAGTCACCACAGCACCCCCCAGGCGGACTCCACTCAGCTCAGTGTGTCCGTGTGATATCTTGATCCCTTGGTTATTACACTCACTACTCACCCTCACCCTCACCCCTCAGTCCCCCCCCCTCTCTCTCTCTCTCTCTCTCTCTCTCTCTCTCTCTCTCTCTCTCTCTCTCTCTCTCTCTCTCTCTCTCTCTCTCTCTCTTACTCCTCAAGCCTAAGCCATTACTACAAAGGTCATGTGTTGAATTCTATCAAAATGTGTGTGTGTGTGTGTGTGTGTGTGTGTGTGTGTGTGTGTGTGTGTGTGTGTGTGTGAGAGAGAGAGAGAGAGAGAGAGAGAGAGAGAGAGAGAGAGAGAGAGAGGGCCCCCTGTGAAGTATTTAGGGGGCCAGCAGTGAAGGAAGGCCCGTAACTGCCTGAGAAGATTGGCCCGGACGCCTAGCTAACACCTACATCAGTGGACAGGCTGCGGGCTTCCTCTTTTTCCTCTTTTGGCCCTCTTCCTCCTCTTTTCCTTCCCATTGCTACCTCGTTTCCTCTTCAGTGTCTCTCGTGGCTTCCTCTTTTTGTCCTTCCTTTCCTCTTCCTCCTGTTTCTTTCTGTTTCTTTCCCTCGTCAGTTTTTTTTAGGGTTTTTCGTTTATCTTTCCTATCCCTTTCCTCATCTTGTTGCCTCACATTTCTTTTTCTTGCTTGGCTTCCTGGCTCTCTTCTTTTTCCTCGTCTGTCCCTCTTCCTCCTCTTTCTTCCTTCCTTTCTTTCTCTTGCTCATGTTTCCGGCCCTCCTCTTTTTCCTCTTCTTATCCTTTTCGTTTTCTTTTCTTCATGGTACTGCCCAATTTTCTTTAGAATCCTAATTTTTATTCCTAGTTTTCTTCCCCTTCTTCATCCATTCTTGTCTTCCTTCCTGCTGTTGCCTCAGTTCCTCTTCATTTCCTTTCGATGATTTTCTTTTTCTCATCATTCCCTCCTCCTCCTCTTTCTTCATCTGGTTGTCCTGTTTCCTCTTCATTTTATTCTAACGCTTCATATTTTCCTCTTCCATCCTTCTTCCTCATTTTACCCTTTTTTGTTGTCTCATTTCTTCATTTTCTTTTCCCTGCTAATGTTTGTCTTTTGCTCTTGCCGTTCATCTCGTCTCTCTCCTACTTTCTCTTGCTTTCTTCCTCTCCTTTATTCTTATCAGTCCGTTTCCTCCTCTTATCTCCTGGTTTACTTCCTTTCCTTTCTCCCTTTCTGTTCTTTTCTCCAGTTTTAATTCCTTTTCTCTCCTTTTCTGCCTTCTCCTCTTCTTCCACTTTTTTTTCGTTTTTTTTTTTCGTCTTTTTTCTGCTCGTTTTCCATTTTTTTCTTGCTCATCGTTTTATTCTCTCCTACTTTTCCATTAGTCCTCTTTTTTGCTTCTTTTCCCATATTTTTCTTCCTGTTGTAACCTCTGTTTCTTTTCTCTCTTCTTTCTCCTTTTCTCTTGTTACCTCCTACATAATTTAATCTCTTCTCTTCATCCTCCTTCGTTTCTCTACTTTTCCTTCTTCTTGTATTATTCTTGTTTTTCCTTTTCTTCTTTTAATTTCCCTTCCTCTTTCTTGCTCTCTTTTGGTTCGCTTCCCTCTTTTTGAAACTACTTTTCTCATTTCCTTTCTTTTTTCCTACTATTGGTCCTGCTCTTCTTCTTTTTCTCTCCTCGTATTTCTTCGTTATTTTGGTCCTCTTCTTCATTTTCTTCTCTTCAATTTTTTCCTCACACTGTCGTTTCTCTTCCTGTTACTCTTACTCTTCTTTCTACTTGTGCTTCTCCTCTCCTTTCTCCTTCACTACTTTCTCATATACTTTCGTTGCCTCTCTCTGCTATTCGTTTCTTCCTTCTTGCTCTTTTTCTGTTTCTCCTATTCCCCACATTTAATTTCTTCTGCATATTCTTTAAAAAAAATTCATATTAAATTTTTACTTTTGTCTTTGTCTTTTTCCTCATCATTTTAACTTTTTTTTCCCAATTTTCTCCTACGATTCTTTCCCATGTTTCATTGCTTCGCTCTTCACCGTCCTTTGCATCTCATTTTCCTATTTTTTTTTCCTCCTTATATTACTCCTTCTTCTCTTGCTCTTCCCCATTCTCTCCTCCTCCTCTTCTTTTTTTTATTTCCCTTCTCTTTCTTACCTTCCTCTTCCTTATTCTTTCCTCCTCCTCTTCTTCAATTTTTTATTTTCCTTCTCTTTCTTACATTCTTCCTGTTAGTCTTGCCTCGTCTCTCTCTCCTCTAACCCTCCCTTTTTCTTTCCCTCTTTTTCACCGTCTCGTTTCTTCCCCTTCTCCTTCCCCTCTTTTCCTTTTCTTCCTTTCTCAGCCTCCTTTTCCTCCTATTCGTCATGCCTTGTATCCTTCTTCTCCTCCTGCTCTTTTCCTCCCCTCTATTATTATTCCTCTTCTTCCCGTTTGTCACTCTTCGTATCCTCCTCCTCCTCCTTTTCTTCTTCCTCCTCCTCCTCCTCCTCTTTTGCTCCTTACCCTATCTACTTCCTCTACTTTTGTCCCCCCTCTTCTTTCTTCCCCTTATCTTATCCTCTTCCTCATCCTATTCGCCTTGCCTCTTATCCTCCTCTTCTTTTTATCCCTTCCTCCACCTCTTTGACCTACCTCCTATCCTCTTCCTCTTCCTCCTGCTTCTCCTCTTCTTTTTCCCTTTCTCTTTTTATCCTCTTCCTATTCGTCCTACCTCCTATCCTTCTCCTCCTCCTCCTCCTCCTCCTCTCCTCGTCTTCCTCGTGTGGGTGGCCAGGTGGCGGTGTTCCCACTTCTTCATTTCCTGCAGTGCACTTCATGACAGGGAAGAATGGCCCGCCGCGCTGGGAAGGGGGGAGGGATGGAGAGGAGGAGGAGGAAGAGGAGGGAACAGGGTGGAGGAAGAGGGGGAAC
>NC_136975.1:4628758-4698758 GCF_032717465.1 Coenobita brevimanus
CGTCTGTGTCTTTATCTTATGAATTATTCGTATACCGCGTTTGCTTGAACCTGAAGATGATCCTGACCCCTTCAAGGCCAGGTGATGTCCAAATGCTGTCTGATTAATGGGTTGATCTGACTAGTAACCAAGGAGACCCAGCCCTACTTCCTAACTAATACTCATCAAATTTCACCTAAACACGACCTAGTATTTAAGTTGTAGTTGTGGGAGTGCTCTAGTTCCATCAGGTGATAAAAAAGATACAATTCTTACCTTTAATCTCCCAGTCCACAGTCTCGCAGCATCCATCCATCACTGTTTCCTTAAGTATCAGCGTCTTCTCTGGGGGAAGAAAGGAGAAAGGGCCTGAATGCTTTGGGAGCAAGAAAAATCATAAGAGGAAGATACATATAATACAGTAGTAGTAGTAGTAGTAGTAGTAGCTAGCAGTTAGTTAGTAGTTAGCAGTAGTGGTAGTAGTAGTAGTAGTAGTAGTAGTAGTAGTAGTAGTAGTAGTAGTAGTAGTAGTAGTAGTAGTAGTAGTAGTAGTAATCATCATCATCATCATCAGCAGCAGCAGCATCCAGACCTCCTTTCTCATCTCAGAGTTGGGTAAGGCAGAGTCTAGCGAGCCAGGAATAGAAATACGAAGACATATAATAAATAATACTAGCTATACTGTATATGGAACAAAGTGTATTAAGTATTGGGGGATAATAAAAAAATACATGTGGAATGGGGAGAGGTTTGGTGCGGCATCTATTGAATGACGGTAAAATATGATACAGAGGCAAAGATGAAAAAAGGAACATGGCATTCACAAGAGTTTTGGTCAACAGATAACTTATGGTAATACTGAATAATAATTAATGTTAGGGAAAGATTAGCGGGTTTAGTAATCAACGTGAGTAAGGAGTGGAAGAAGAAGACAGTCCTAGCATATACCAGAGCTTATAAGAAGGAACTGCATGAATAAAATGTAGAAAAATGCACATCTCCCTGACTTCGGTCGCTCGACATTTAACCCTGAATCCAAGATAATATACGGCGATGGGAAACTGCAGTAAAATGATATGAAAGAAAAAGAAGTAGATGAGAATGCAGGTATCTACAGACAGATTAGCAATATAGCAAGCAACTACAGGATGGTTAAATGTCAAGTAGCAGTGGACTCATGAGAAAGAGGGAAATTTTGGTTTGAAGAAAACAGACTTTTTCTTTATGTAAAGCAAACGTATTGAAGATTATAGATAAACTTTCTAAATGTAAGGGACAATGTATAAGAGTTTAGGTAGCCAAGGTGATGAAAGTACTGGATAAAAAATTTGGCCACACAGGACACACAAAAGACAACTTCATAAGAGTAAATAAAAGAACACTAGATGTAGGAGGAAGGAAAACCAGAAACAGATATAATCACTTCATTGAAGGTAGTGTTGAGATTTTGATAAAATGAAGGAATATGCTGATTAAGAAAAGGAGAACAGATGGAAGCATTAAATCTCATATGAAGTTGCATTCGTAATTTTCCTGATACAGATAAAACTCTCATTAACGTTTGTGTCTCCCATTCATAACATGAAGGATACATCAACAGGACGCAAACAGTACAAGCCAGACCCCTTTAGCCCCAGTACATTTTATCAAGTTCTAATAAACGTTAAACTAAAACTTGGATACTCTTATATCCCCGGCTCGAATATTCTCTCCAAACTTGAATATAATAAGGTGGAGATACCATGAATAAGCACGTCATCGTACTGAAGAGGTGAATAATCTGTAATGCTACCTTGTGCATCATGTCGTAGTGCTGTTGTGTTCGTTCCTTTATTACTGTGAAATTTTCCTAACCCTTTCGGCATTGTTATTGTCGGATTTGGCGGGTGGGTCTGATGAACGCAGGGCAAGGAAGGCGATGCACGTCAAGGGGGAACATCAGTATTTACCATCCTATTCTTATTTCGATTTCAAAACTGCAGTCGTAATAGGGTACAGTCGTGTTCATAAGAATAGATACACCTCCACCCGTTTTGTACAGCATAGTGTCCATTGCTGGTAATGTATGGAATTTTTCCCCTTACCGCCTGGTGCATTGATAAGGCACCAGGCAGCAAGTGAAACAGTTCCACATCTCACCAGCAGCAGAAACAACAGCAGATAATACGAGCAGATATGCCTCCCTATTCATGAACGCAGCTGTATCTTGTAACAATGTCCCTTCATATACTTTCCGTTCTTTGCATTTAACCCCGAAGCCTCGAGAAACGTATTTTTTTGTAACTCGGGCAAACGTCACGGATTTTACTCGCTACTTGGGAAACCTCCTTAGGTCTGACTCTTGACGCCTTCTTTATGGTGATGTTAATATTATAATTTTTTTGTCTACGTATGATTTTATGTAAGAGAGAATTCTGAGATTGGAGGGACGAGATATAGCTGCCGATAACCCTCTAAAACAAGTGGACTCTAATTTATTACACAAAAGCGTCTGAAGGTTGCAAGAAAACGCGAAAAGACGTCATAAGAACTTTTTCTCTTCTACAATCTCTCTCTCTCTCTCAGGAAATCTCAGCATTACTTGAGATCATGGCGCTAACTTGGCGCAATGTGTTTGGTGACGTCAGAGTAAGGGGTGTTACGGGGAAGGAAATGAGAGCACTTGTGAGGCAACCAGTGGGGGCTTCCTGCGTGTGATGGAGGGGGGGAGGGGAGAGGGGGGTCGTGTTCTCCTCTGTTTCACCTCGCATGTCATTCTTGTAACCTATTTCCCCTCTTTTCTTTCCCTCGTCCACCTCACACTTTGTTCATTCGTACTGTGTTCACCTTTCGTTCACTCTCACATTTTGTCCTTACTTTATCCTTCTCTGCTTCCGTTCACCTTTTCTTCTTTGTCCCCCTCTCGTTCACCCCACACTTTATCGGTTTCTGCCGTGTACACCCTTCGTTCATCCCACACCTCACCTTTCTGTGCTGTTCCTCTCGCCAGCCCTGTAATTACCCTTCCGTGCTAACATTCTTACAGGAGACGACTAATAAAAAAAATCATTATCATTATACAAGGAAGCATGGGCAAAGTAGGCGAGAAGAATGAACGAGTAAGGAGAGAAGTAGTTTAGGAAGAGGTCCGCGCTTCTCCACGACTACTGGGCAGCTTAATTCTAAACAGCACTAAAAACGCATTAGTTTGAACAGACTTCCGACACCAAAAGCAAAGTGTAAGGATTAGTGGAAAAAATTGAAAATAAAAGAAAAGAGGTTGTGTAGAACTGGGCTGCACCAAAGACTTCTATGTAAGGTATATGATGCTTTAGTTCTGTTTTAAACCACAACGCCAGAGAAGTCGCATTGGAGTGCACATTTTAATATACCTTTTCATAAATTACTTCTGTGACTGATATTGTAAATCTTCTTAACTCTATATAGGATTTTGTTTCAGCAATTATTTCTTTGACATTTTCAAAATTATACATAATTTTTCATACTTAGTCACCGAATAAAGCTACACAAACTGAAACATAATTTATATATTGTATATAGGAAAAAAAAACAATATGACAGTCTATGCCCAGTATACTCCGAATGTGGCACAATGAATTTACGAGTGAATCAGCTCTGGACGAAATGACAAAAAATTCTGGACCAAACTGACCAAAATAGGGAGAATAAACACTAAACATGGGCGATCTGACCGGTGGGCGAAGTGACTTAAGATAAAAAAAACTCCAACTCGGATTGTTAAAAAATAATAACTCTCTAGATCAAATTTTATTCCTCCAGAGTCTAAATCGTCAAAAAAACTTCCCCAGATCTCCCAAAACAACGGTAATAAAATGAAAAAATCAGGGGAACATATCAGAGAATCCTTGCATGTACAGCTGAGGGACGAGACTGTATTAAGCAACGGGAAAAAGCCAATTGGAGAAGACAGGAACATAGCAAGGCTGGCTGGCGGAACAGCTAACTTCAAACACACACACACAAACACACACACACACACACACACACACACACACACACACACACACACACACACACACACACACAAGGGAGAGGTATTGTTTTTAGTGGAATAATGCAGTTGTATATATGAGGAATTTTACAGAAAACGGAAGCGGAAATATTCGTCTAATTAGCACAGGTTAGCGGGGATCAAAAACAGGCAGAAACGATTATTATTATTATTATTATTATTTTTTAATAAGGGATCAAGCAGGTGGCGTGAGAGGGAGGTGGGGGGAGTACGATAATAATAATATGGTACTGTACTGTTAAGCTTGGTGGTGGTAACAGTAGTAGTAGTAGTAGTAGTAATAGTAATAGTAGTAGTTGTAGTAATAGTAGTAGTAGTAATAGTAGTAGTAGTAGTAGTCGTAGTCGTAGTCGTAGTAGTAGTAGTAGTAATAGTAGTAGTAATAGTCGTAGTAGTAGTTATAGTAGTAGTAATAGTCGTAGTAGTAGTAGTAGTAGTAGTTGCAACCCCAGGCTCACTTGAATGTTAACCCAGTGGACTGCAGGCTGAAGCTTCCCCTCTCCTGCAGACCACTATCCTCTTCTGGGGGGAATAATGAGGAATCTGAGAGACTTTTGTACTACGGGCATCTCCACCGACCTGTTATAAAGGTGCCACCACATGCAGAAGTCTCCCTCATGCACTACTGCTAAACTTAAAGGGGAAAAATGGCTACAAGGATCAACAGTACGATAAGAGAACTTTGGAATCAGAGGAATCAAGCAAGTAGAAGTGCTAGATTCAACAGGACGACAATAAAGGCAGACAAAGGCAGACACGTAACAAGGCTTTCCATTCAGCAGAGAAACAGCATGAGGGAAGCAGGAGAGTGTTAGCTTCAGGGGAGGAGCAGCAGGCAAGCAGGAGAGAGAGGGGGAAGGGCGGTGCTAAATCATTCATGGGTTGAGGCCGCAAACTCAATCACATACAACGTAACTACGAGTGATTGACTGGGTAAACCAATTTGAATAACTACCTAAGTGTTGATAAAGGGGGGGAGGGAACACACACTGGCTTGTTGGGTTGGGGGAGGAGAAGGAGGAGGAAGAGGAGGAGAAGGGGGAGGAGCAAGAGAGAGGGATGGGAAGGGGAGAGCAGGAGGAGGAGGAGAAAGAGAGAAGGAGGAGGAGATAAGAAGATGCAGAGGGAAGAGGAGGAAGAGAGAGAGATGGGAAGGGGAGAGAAGGAAGAAAGGGGGATGGGAAGGGAAGAGGAAGAACAGAGGGATGGGGAAGGATGAGGATAAAGAGAGATGGGTAAGGAAGAGGAGGAAGAGAGAGGGATGGGTAGGAAGAGGAGCAAGAGAGAGGAAAGGGAAGGGAAGAGGGGGGGAAAGAGATAGAGGGGAAGGAATGAGGAGGAAGAGAGAGGGATGGGAAGGGAAGAAGAAGAGAGGGATGGGGAGGGAGGAGGAAGAAGAGAAAGGGACAGGGAAGTAATTGGAAGAAGAGAGAGGAATGGGGAGGGAAAATGAGGAAGAGAGAGGGAATGGGGAAGGAAGAGAATGAAAAGGGAGGGATGGGGAGGGAAGAGGAGGAAAGGAGAGGGATGGGGAAGAAAGAGGAAGAAGGGAGAGGGAAGGAGAGGGAAGAGGAGGAAAAGGGAGGGATAGGAAGGGAAGAGGAGAAAGAGTGAGGGACGGGGAGGTAAGAGGAAAGAGAAGAGGGAGGGAAGGGAAGGGAAAAGGAGGAGGAGAGGGGAATGGGTAGAGAGGAAGAAAATGGAAAGTGATGGGAAGAGAAGAGAAAGGAGAGGTATGGAAAGGGAAGGGCAGGAAAGAAGAATGTGAAAATGAAGAGGGAAGTGACAAAAGGTAAGGAAAGGGAAGGGGAGGAAAAGAAGAAGACGGGAAGGGAGGGGAAGAAAGGGAGAACGATGGGGACAGGAATTAGAATAGGAAAGAGATGGGAAGGGAAGAGGGGATAAGGCAAAGGCTGGGATGGAGAATGGGAAAAGGGGAGAGATAGGGAGGGTCAGATAAGGAGAGGATGGAATGGAAAGGAATGAGGAAAAAAGGAGAAGAGTGGAGAGGGATTGGAAGAGAAGAGATGAAAAGAGAAAGAGATTGAGAGGGAGAAACAGGTAAAGAAATATGAAGCAATCTGTAGGAAGGGAAAAGAAGGAAGGGCGAGGGAGAGAGAGGGAAAGGGGGAAAAGGATTGGGATGGGGAGGGATAACAGGAGATACTATAAAAAAGGGGAAAGGGATGTGATAAGTAGAAAATGCTGAGAGGATGGAATGGAAAGGAAGGGAAAAAATTAAATGAAAAGATAGAAGAGACTGAGGCTGGAGAGAGAGAGAGAGAGAGAGAGAGAGAGAGAGAGAGAGAGAGAGAGACAGACAGACAGACAGACAGACAGACAGTGAGAGAGAAATCGAATATACGGCCAAAATCGAAATGACATGGAGAGTGTGAGTGACAGGGAGGAAGAGGAGAGAGTAAATGAGAAGAGGGGGAGGGGGAGAGGGAGGGAGGGTTGAAGAGAGAAAGAGGAGTGAAGGAAAGACAAGAGGAAAGAAAGGAAAGGGTTAATCGAGAGGGTAGTTGATGAGGAAGAAAGGAAGAAAAGAGAGACAGAAGAGGAGGGAAGAGGAGAGAACTAAATGGGGAATGGGAGGAAGAAGGAGTTGGAGAGAAATGGTAAATGAGAGGAAGTGAGGGAACAGGAAGAAGGAAGAAGAAATAGCTACATGAGAGGTGGTAGGGAGGAGGAAGGTTACTTGAGAGAGAGAGAGAGAGAGAGAGAGAGAGAGAGAGAGAGAGAGAGAGAGAGAGAGAGAGAGTCTAATGATGAATAAGGTGAAGTGTGCATAGAGGGAGAAAAGGTTGAAGTAAGAGGAAGGAGAGGAAGGGTTGTTAAGGTATGAATAATGAGGAGGAGGAAAGAGAAAATGAGACGATGAGGGGAGGGTGGGAGGAGGCAAAGCTGATGATAACAAGGTGGAAAAGACAAGATATAAGAAGTAAGGGTCGATACTAGGGAAGAGAGGCAAAGATGGGAGAAGAACTAAGAAAGAATGAAATGGCAGGAAAAGGACAATGAGAGAAAGAGGAAGGAAAGTGGGAACAAGAAGATTTAGTGGAGAAGGATGTAAATAAGAGGAAGGGGTTGATAAAAGACTGAGAAAGGGAAGGGGGAATCTAGAGGAACTATGGATGAATGTGGTTAATGATCGTATGGGATTATAAGAGAGCTGATAAGAGAAAGTGAAAGAGAAGAAGGGAAGAAGAAAAACGATGGAGAAGGAGAGGAAGGAAAGACGGAATCAAGAGGAAGTGAGGGGGAATGAGGTAAATGAGGGACGACAACGAGAAGGTTGACTAAAGAGACAAGAGACATGGAAGAGGGAATCAGAGTAATGAGGTGAATACAAAAGGAAAGGATAAAAGAGGTGAGTTAAGAGAAAATAAAAGGAAGCGATAGTGAATGGGGTAAAAGAAAGTAAGGTAGAGGGTAAACCGTCTATAGGGATGCAGGAGAGAGACACCTTCACGTGCTGACACTGATATGACCAGGCAGTGGAGTTGCCTAGTTACACAGCCGTCCCCTAATACCCCCCGTATGTAGTGTAATGTGGTGTGGTGTGGTGTGGTGTGGTGTGGCGTGTAATGTGGTGTGGTGTGGTGTAGTGCAGCGTGGTGTGGTGTAGTATGGTGTGGTGTAATGTAGGGCAAGGTGTTGTTTCACAAAAGTCGCTAAAGTCTAAGAGATTGAAGCACCGAGTTTCCGAAAATCTTTAGTGAGAGACATATGGACGGGGCCTCTGCTAGTGATGTCCCCGCATGTACAAAATGATTGGGACACTGAAAATGAACGTGAAAAGAGGAAGCAGAATTTGAGGCAGAGGAGGGGGATGCGAGAGGACGAAGGGGAAGAAGAAAAATAAAAATAAAAAGAAGCAGATGAGGAAAGAAATGAACGATTGGTAGAGGGGCGAGGGAGGAAAATAAGAGAATCGGAGAGAAATTGGCGAATGGAGGAGGAGAGGGTGAGAGAGGAAGAGGAGAAGGGGAGCTAATGGAAGAGAGAGGGAAGGAGGGAAGGCAATAACAGACGGGGAGGGACCTACTCTTAATAACAGGAAGGTGGGCACTGAGGGAAGGAGGGTGGCAGGCAGAGGAAATATGGAAAACACACACACACACACACACACACACACACACACACACACACACACACACACACATATACACACGTTACTAATGATTTTTTATTATCAGGACATTGAAGAAAGTGTTAACCTTGTTTATTTTTATGTAGATGTTAATGTGGGTAATATGTAGCTATGTGCAACTATGTGTAGCTGTGAGAAGGGCTACGTGACTGATTTCGCTGACTCATGTCTCGCCACTGCTTGGATTTTGATTATGTAGCATCTTTTGAAAACTACTGTAGACTGGGAGTGCGCCTTGCCCTCTGCAGTTCAGACCAGGGCGTCATGCAGGGCACAACTGTTACAACTAGTTAAGAATAAAGAAGAGGAACTAGCGAGGATTTTGAGCTTATCCTTGCCGTCCATCTTTGTTTCATTAGTGGTGGCAGCGGTGAACGAATGTAAACATGTCTCCTACAATTATTCGTGGTTAAATTGCCGCCGAGAAACGCCCTGTATTGTGCGGCACTGCCCAGCCACACCCTACCTCCTGAACTCCGCTTGCAGGAGACACACACACATATATATGTATATATATACAGATATACGCACAAAGAAACTGAACACACACACACACACACATTTTAGAGAGAGAGAGAGAGTCAAGTTAAGGGCATTATTCCATCTTCTACAAAGATTACGATAGGATACTTTTAAATTTTTCCAGACTTTTTTTTTTATTATATATACAGACACCAACAACTACATTTCCTCCAGGGATATAAGTGAATGAGTCTGTAAATATAAATCCCTTTACACAGTGTAATGGGTAATGGGTAACATGTTTATGAGTGTGCTGGTATCGAGTGCAATGGAAAATGGGATTGTCAAAAGCATTAACTGTGCTCCCCATAGAGTCTGAGCGCCGAGCAGGGCCACATAGTCCCGTCCATTCAAAATAATAATGGTAGGGTAGTTGTAGTTAATTCGTGTCGTTTGATTCATACTTCGTCCTTTATTTATTACTTCCCACCCCGCTGCCCTGCTCACTGTGTGTTTCTCAATCTCATACATCCTACACTTCGTCTTGTGGATTAGCACATGAATACCTTCCTTCGGGATAATTCTTTCAGCATCTGTCACATACATTTATGAGCAAAAATGAATGAACCAAAGGCTGATAAGACGTAAAACTTCTCCTTTCAAAAGAAAAGTAAATAAAAGAAAGCCAAAATAAAACTTTATTCTTAGGACGCGTCCACACGTGCCCTCGAACATATGTTAGCAACACACCTGGCAACATGTTTGGTTACATGTATGCAGCAGTATTTGGACAGATGTATGGAAACATGTTTCCGTGTACCTTCGAACACTGGCAGAAGAGGCGATGGGATAAGTGTGTCCATATCAGGCAGCTGAGACTTCATCATGATGTTGCCAACGTGATCTGGACGCTGCTGTTCCCAACATGTTTGCAGCGTGTTCGTTACTGTGTTGCTTACATGATGCCAGCACTTGTTTATGCACACGTGTGGACGCGCACTTAGGTGAAGACAGACTATGGAGGACAGTTTCAGAGTTGATCCGTTCGTACAAGGGCTCTCGCATTAGAAAGTTGCACAAAAAAAGGATGCCAGTGTGTAAATAGACGGATATAATTCCCTTCTTATTATCAGTACTTTCCTCACACTACCTGCTTTAAACTTGACATCTCACACTAGCTGGGCCGCATTATCCTCCCCACACAACAAAAATCATACTACATCATACTGTATACAGTATCTGCTTCTGCTTGCCATAGACCATCCCTCTTATCTTCTCTGCCTTTTTTTGTTTTGCCCACCGTATACATTCGACATCTTTCTCCCTGTCATGCACCCTGGTTTCCTCACACTGTCTCTCTCACACTGGTTTTGACTGCCTCACACTGCCTGCCCCAAACAGATCCTGTCTTACACTGCCTGCTTTATACATCCTGCCTCACACTGCCATTTAACACTAGCTACCTTCACGTGCTTCACTGTGCCTGCCTACCTCACCAAAATCTTTACTCACTCTGCCTGCCTGTCAGCGTGGGTCACACACACACACACACACACACACACACACACACACACACACACACACACACACACATCTAGCCTCACTTTGCCTGCCTCCCTGCCTCACACATCCTGCCTCACACCTCGCCTGCTGCTGTAATTTGCTTAACCCTCTCTTGCCTCCCGCCAGCCCTCGCCCTCCTTCAACCAGTTTCCATTTTGGCCAGTAATTTCATCATACTCCTCTCTCTCGCGCGCCCTTCCCCCGAAATCGACAATTTGTGTTTCTTGAGCGGCACAACTTCTGCCTTTTACTGTGACTGCCAACTGGACCTCCGCCATGATTTTCCCCACTGTATATTTACCTGTGGATGTTTGTTGGTTTTAGGCTTCAGGTCGTTTACTTATGATATTGCTTGCTGTAAGTAGGGATTATTCTTTGTCTTTACGTGGTGTGTAATGCAGCAGCTTTATAATTATTAAGAAGCTTACTCCATGCAGTACCAGTGGCGAAATTTAAGTTACCTCTTTTGCTCATGTAACTGAAGGAAAAACATTCGATAATGATGATGATGATGATGATGATATTAGTACCAGAGGGTCATTTTAGGTAGAAACTAGCCCTTAACTTTGTCACATAAAATTTAATGACAGTAAATAATTCAATGGTATAACGAATGAAGATGCACATAAATAATAAACGTTATGAAGTCCTGATGTTCATGTCACGGCACCGGAATTACTCATGGCCTGAATCACTTTAAGGTACTCGCTTCCTTATAAAATCCTGGTAAACTGCCTGATTTGCTCTGAGTGTAGGTAAGAAGGCTCTCTAGCACATTTTCATTAGACATAAATTTTTGCACAATACACATCAGCAACAAGAAGGATACATACTCGTATAGCAGGAGATTGATAAGGTATATTGTGCAATAAATCGATAGGGGTGTAATAGAAACCCTTTTTTGCCCTCTAAAATACTCTCTCTCTCTCTCTCTCTCTCTCTCTCTCTTGCCGAATCATGGTTGCTTACTCACTTTTAACATTGCTATAGTTTTAGTTCCCTTCCAGATTTTTTCGTTTGTTCATTCTTCTCCCCCGTGCTCACAATCATTCCATCTTCCCGTATCCTTTCTTGTTTCATATCCATTTCATTATTACAGTTTTTTCTTTCAGTCGTTCCTGCTTTCCCTTCTTTTTACCTGTTCTTTTCTCTGAATTATTACCTTCAGGCTCCTCTCCTATCCTTCCAGGGTTTCTTTTTTTCTCATGCAACCTCTTCCCTCCTCTTACAAAATACAATCCCCTCTCCTCTCCTCTTCTCTTTCCTGTTTTTACAACCTATTGCACAATTCTCATTCAGTTCCTCTCTTCTTCTCTCTCTTTCTCCTCTCCTCTCTCCTACTACAACCTAGAATCCTTGTTCCTCTAATCCTTTCTCCTCTTCCCTTCATCTTCAACCTACAGTTTCTTTTTCTCTCTTCTCACCGTCTCTGCTCTTTCTGCATTCTGTTCCCTCTCCTCTCCTTTTTTTCTCTTTCTACAACCCAGAATCCTCTTTCTTCTCTTCTCTTCCCTTTCCTATAACCTACATTTCCCTTACCTTTCCTCATTTCCTCCAACCTTCTTCAATTTACTGCCCCCCCCCCTCTTCTCTCCATTCCTCCCCTCTCCTTTCTTCTCCTTTTGTTTTCCCTTCCACTACAACCTACATTACCTCTTCCTACAACCTATCGTTTCCTCTCCTCTCTCTTCCTCCTACTACTTAGTCCCCTTTTCCCTCCTCTTCTTTCCTTCTCTCCTCTCCTCTCCTCTCCTCCTACTACCTATCCCTTTTCTCTCCTCTTCTCTCCTTCTCCTCTCCTCTCCTCTCTCTTCCTTCTACTACTTACAGTCCTCTTTCTTGTCCTCTTCTCTCCTTTCTCTTCCTCCTACTAACTACAGTCCCTTTTCCTCTCCTCTCCTCTCCTCCTCCTCTCCTCTCTCTTCCTCCTAGTACCCATAGTCCCTTTCTTGTCTTCTTTCCTTTCTCTTCCTCCTACTAACTACAGTCCCTTTTCCTCTCATCTCTCCTCCTCCTCCTCCTCATCCTCCGTCTACCCCTCCCACCGAGACATTCCTCCTCCCTCCATTTCCTCCGTCATCTCCCACAATGGATATGACCAGGGTTCGTTTTTTCCCTCCGCCTTAGACAATTTTTCAAAACAGCCTCCTCCAGCTCTCTTTCTCTTCCTCTCTCTCCATTACTCCCCCCCCCCTCTCTCTCTCTATTTGTATCTGTCTATCTGCCTGTCTGTCTGTCTGTCTCTGTCTGTCTGTCTGTCTCTCTGTCTCTCTCTCTCTCTATTTGTATCTGTCTGTCTGTCTGTCTGTCTGTCTGTCTGTCTCTCTCTCTCTCTCTCTCTCTCTCTCTCTGTGTCTGTCTGTCTGTCAGTCTGCCTCTGCCTGCCTGCCTGTCTGCCTGTCTGTCTCTCTCACTATTTGTGTCTGTCTGTCTGACTGACTGTCTGTCTGTCTGTCTGTCTGTCTCTGTCTGTCTGTCTCTCTCTCTCTCTCTCTCTCTCTCTCTCTCTCTCTCTCTCTCGCGACGCTGCCACGGGGATAACACCCACCAATTTGTTTTTCTCTGTATTAGCCCGAATTGCGTGCGTCTTGGGAGCTGCGTGGCTGTAACTCCCTCTCTATTTATTTATTTATTCATTTATTTTATGTACTCGACTCCCTAGACTAGGCGCTCCGTTCCCTAAGGTTCGGCGGTCCTCCTGTACTCCAGTCACCTTCCATGCTACCGCTTTGGTACTAAATGAGGGAGCTGTAACACACACGAATGGTATGGAGGTCTTTGTATGGCATGATTGTGGGTCTTTGTCGCCTAACTAAGACTGGGACAGCTTTGGATTGGTCTTCCGTCCCTTTCACCTGTAGACCAACATCCTACCATCTGACTGCCGCCTCTCTCTTGCTCATCGTAACTATAGTCTGTTTATTTTCACTTGCTAAATTTCCCTGACCCCAATCAGCTGAGTTCATGGCCAGGTAGAGTCAGACTGGAGGGTAAATTTGACTAGTAACCAAGGAGATTCATTCCTACCGCAAAACTAACATCGAATTCCATGCAACCACGATTTAGTGGTTGTGAAAGTTGTCCAGTTCCCTCAGATGAGGAAAAAAAAATTGTAGAACATGATACCTGACAGCACGGCGAGAGAGAGAGAGAGAGAGAGAGAGAGAGAGAGAGAGAGAGAGAGAGAGAGCAAAATCAGATAAGTTACGATCATATTCAAGATACACTGACAGATACGAGTAGGCTATTTAACGAGCCTTATAGTCTGCACCGTTGTGATCTCTCTCTCTCTCTCTCTCTCTCTCTCTCTCTCTCTCTCTCTCTCTCTCTCTCTCTCCTTTTACTCAGTACGAATATAAAAACGATGAATACCACAAACCATTGAAAGAAAAAAAACTCGTAACCAAGGCAAACCATAAGGAGTGGCATAAAACAGAGAGCGTAGGGAGACGAGGCATCATCTTGGCACATAAAGATGATGAGCCAGAGGTAAACATTAAAGAGGCACTACTTGTACGACACTCCCATTGCAGTGTATGGAAGGAGAAGCTCTTCAAGGAGGACATGTAGCACCTCACACTCACCTGGGGAAACTCTGCACCTGCCCATAGTCTTTATTACCTTAGCTGATATTGCTACTGTGTTTCATTTAGATTGTCTCAGCTTAGCACCAGCCCCATCTTCACGTTATTGCATCAGGCAGTCTGTAGTCACACAATTCTAATAATCATACTGATGTGAATTTAATATGACTGAGGTAATTCTCATATCTTGTCACTGCTTCAACCCTCTGTCAAGCAGCCCAACACTTAAGATTTCCAGGTGATTGTACTGAACTTAGGAAAGGACTCTCATTGGGTTTCATGAAGGCTGTATCTAATCCATTTAGTCTGAAAAGTCTCCCTAACTGAATGATATCTTCCTGAAGTTACTGATGAAGACTGTATATCTCACCAAGTCTCTTAACAGCTGAATAAAATCGTCTGGCAGGAGTGAGAATAAAACTGGAAAAACATCACCATAGTCAAGAGGTTAAACCATACTGTCCTATACTCTATGCATTTCAATTAGGCAAAAAAAAGAAAAAAAAAAAAGAAAGAGAGAAATGAAAATACTGTCATCCCACCTGCCTCAACGCTGAGCTGTGACAAGAGACTGACATTAACTTTTGATAGTCACGAAGAAGTGCTATGGAATGAACGTAGAGCCCCAGTAATGTCTTATTCTGCCACTGGGCTACGGGAAATTAGGCGTAAATGGACTAAAATCCCCGCCAGGTTAAGGTGGATAAAGTGTAGTAATTTTGCTTTCTTTTCCCCCCATCTGTGTCTAGTTTTTATTCTTTTGGGTGTTTTCTTGTCTACTTGGGCCATTTCCTATCTCTTTTAGCTGTTTACCTTGAATATTGCACCTCTGTATTCTCCTTCATGCTCTTTATATCCTTCTAGTATCGTCAAAGATTGTATAAATAACATTCCGTAATAAAATACAAAATACACATACAAAAATAAGTTGGTAAGGAAAAGGTGCTTGGTAGTCCCTTTAACCGAAGAAAATTCGACCCTTTATCTCTCCCTTACCTTCACTTCCTCTCCCCTCTTTGTCTCACACCTGTTCCCTTCTTTTATTGTCCCACTCCTCCCATCTTTGTCTCACGTCCGTCCCCTCTTTTTGTTTTTGTTCCACACCACCACTCTCCGTATCATACCTCTCCCCTCCTTTTGTTGTTCCATACCTCCCCTCTTTGTCTCACACCTGTCCCCTCCTTTTATTAAGTTCCACGCTTCCCCTCTTTGTCTCGTCTCGTCTCTCCTTTTAAACACTCTAATGGTCGAGAAAGTTGTCGTACTGTAGTCTTTTTTTCCACCTCACGCCAAACAATTTTAGTCAATAAAGTATGAGTTACGGGACCCTGAGTGCTAACCTCACAACGATGGTCTTTTATAAATTTGATGCTTGACCTTTTTTTTCTCAATCTCTAGGAAAGCCCTCTCATCTTTAAGAAATTACTGAAGGCTATTTCTAAACGCTAGCTTGAAGTATCTCCCAAGCTGAGTTAAAATGTCCTGCTTTAGCAAGAATAGAACGCACCTTCTCAGTGATGGAGTTGACTATTCTTATCTCCATTCCCTGTCTCCGTTGTTCCTCTCTTCCCTCATTTTTCCCCATTTCTTTTCCCTCTGTGTTGTGACTTTCCTCTCAGTGATTCACTCAACCTTGTCTCTCATCCCCTCCATCCCCTCATTTCATTCTTTTCACCCGCCATCTCCCCTTTCTTTCCCCATGCCATCACATCTCCCACCCTCATCTCTCATTCGCTCCCTCTCCCCCCTTCCCAAACCACATCTCTGTCTTCTCCCCTCACATTCCCTAGCCATAGTAATCCCTTTCTTCCCCCCTCCCCTCACATCTCCTTTCTGCTCCCTCCCATTACATTTCTCAACTCTAATCTTTTCTCTCTTCTTCTCCCATCCCTCCTTACATTCCCTCTCTTCCCCTTTCCTTCACTTCCCCTCTCTGTTATTCATCAGTCTAGCCTCATCTCTCCTCTCTTCCTCCCTCCCTCCCTGTACATACCAGCCCTCCGCCCTCCTTCTCTCACACCCTCTCTCTGTTCCCCTCTACCACATCTACCCACATCTCTCCTCTTTTCCTCCCTCACTCAACACACCCCCTTTCTGCCCCCTCCCCCTCCCCTCTACCCTTTTATCCCCACTCCCCTCTCTTTCCCCCCTCCCCTCTCTTTCCCCCCTCCCTCTCCCCTCATCTCCCCTTTCCTCATCTCCCTCTACCCTTTCCCTCCACTCCCCTCTCTTTCCCCCTCCATCTCTCCTCCCCTCGACCCCTCTGAGGCTGCGGTGATCCCCCTATAAATCCCTGGATCTGCCCCATATTCTCTTTTCACTTAACCCTCCACCCTTGCCCAACCATCCGTCCATCCCTCGGGGGGCCGGGGGGGGGGGCGGTATCACAACAGCTGCTATCAGAATCACTTTACTGTCTCTGTTCTCGAAGGCTTCCTAGCTCCTCTTCCACAGCGATTTATTTTGCGTTACACGTTAACACTCTCTTGTATTATATCTATGTGTATTTATATCTATTCCTTCCACATTATCTTTAATTAATATCAATCAATCAATCAATCAAACTCTATCTATCTAAATATATCTGTCTATCTAATATTAGTCTATCTATCTGCTTGTATCTATCTATCAATCGATTGCTTCAATACAGGCTTATCTGGCATTAACAACACACAAGGGAATAATAAGGTGTCACATGGAGAATAAATCACTCAGGGAAAGGGGTTACGCAATCCCCCAAATCCCTTAGTTACAACTCTTTTTCGTCTCTAACCCCTTCTATACGAGGACAATTTATTTATTATTTATTTTTATTTATTTTTGCCTCCTCCAGAAATATTCACTAAATCTGGAAAGCTCTGTTAATAAAGAGGTCAATGAAGCCGATACTGAAGCTCTCTAGGTCACAAATTTCCCTCAATAGGCCGACTAAGTTATTTGGAGACAGTAACATTAAGAAAAGGGATAAATATGATAATTATAATAATAATAATAATCTCTATCTATCTATCTATAGCCCGACGCCCTAATCCCGCAAAGGGTGGCCACAGACAAAACGCCTCCAAGTCACTCTGTCACCCACCATTTGACTACCCTCCCCCCAGCTCACCCCCCCCTCCCTCATATACCTCTCAACTCCATCCCTCCACCTCATCCTCGGTCTACCCATCCCTCTCCCTCCCTCCACCTCACCTACATACACCCTCTTAGTCAGTCTTTCATTCTCCATCCTCTCCACATGTCCAAACCACCTCAGTGTATTTCTCCTAATCTTTTCAACCACATCCACATCTACCCCACAACGTTCCTTCACTTCTTCATTCGTCAACCTGTCCCTCCACGTCACTCCACATGCTCCTCTCAAGTAACTCATTTCCACTGCTCTCACTCTTGACTTGTTCCCCTCTTGCAAGGTCCACGCCTCGCTTCCATACGTCAGGGTAGGGATCACATTACTATCATGCAGTAACTTCTTAACTTCCATACTCACCTCCCTATTTCTCATCACTGCTTTCAGTGTGCCAACAACCTTCCTTCCCTGCTGTACCCTTTCACGTACTTCAACCCCCAAAGTTCCATCCTTACTCATCACACTACCCAAGTACTTGAATGCACCCACATTCTCCATATCCTCACCATCCAACCTCACTAATATAATAATAATAATAATAACACTACTACTACTACTACTACTACTAAAAACATCAGCCACAACAGAATAATAATAATAATCATCATCAGCATCATCACGATCATCATCATCATCATCATCATCGTACAGAAAGTGTTAAAATCAGTCTACTCAAAATCTTTACTTCTTGATATTTTGGGACGAGTTTTATTTCCCTCTCAAACTTTATTTATTCTAAGTCTTACAAAATGATTTATTCACCATTCTTGTATATATGAGTGTGGTGGATTGTATTTCTATATATGAGTGTGGTGGAAAGTCATCTGTATATGGATGTGGTGGACTGTAATCTATATATGAAAGTGATGGATTGTATTTCTTCCTTGCTATTTATCAGAACATCCTGCTTATAAAAAAAAAATAAATAAATAAAAAAAAAAAAAAAAAAACTTCTGATATAGTTCTTTACGTAGTTAATGATTTCAGGCTCCTTCTAACTCCCTTTTTTTTTTCTTCTTCAAAAGTGTTTAATATATGTTTTCTTTGTCTTTCCGTTGTCTCATAGCCTCCGTTACATGCTCTTCAAATCATTGTAATTATCCTCTCCTTATCAGTTAGCTTTTTTCATATTATCTTTTCCATTTTCAAACATCATCTCTCTCTTATAACATCTTTCCCTCCTCAAATGTATGTTCTCATTTCAACAACTTTCCGACTTGTCAATAATTTTCCTTTTTAAAATATCTTCTCCCTTTTCAAATATCTTTCCCTCTTTTTGAAATATTTCTTTACCTTCACTCTCTTCCTTCTCCACCACCATCTTCTCTCTTTTCCATCACCTTTCATTTGCATCTCACACACCCCAGCCAACTCCCTTCCATCATCCACTCTCCTTTCCTTTTCTAATATACCGCGCATTTTTCCCGTCTTCCCCTTCGCCCTCCTCGCCTCCCCTTCCCTCCTCCTCGCGCTCCGTCATTCTCCAATTTCCAATCACCTCGAATTTTATCTCCATCCCCTTCCTAGCCCTACACAAATCTCCCCTACCTTCTCCTTCCTCAAGCTTCCTGCTCCTCCTCCTTCCCCTCCTGTCCCTCTCCCTCTCTCTCCTCCTCACCCTCTCTCTTTCTCCCTGACTCTTTCACGCCTTTTCACTCTCCCCATCCTCTCTCTCTCTACTTCCTTGTCTCTTCCCAACCTTCCTTTCCCCATCTCTTCCTGCATCTGCCCTCCCCCCCACACCCTCTTTCTCTGTCTCCTCCCCAACCTCCTTTCCCTGTCTTCTCCCCGCCCTTCCGTCTGCCTCCTCCCCAACCGTCCCTCTTGCCAACTCGAGCCCCCCACCCCGACAAGAAGCCTCCCCTCCCCCTCCTCCCCAGCTCCTCGGCGTATATTGATCCGTGAGTGAGGATAACCCACTCCCTCTTTCCTCCCTCCTGTTCCTCCTCTCCCCAACCATTGTCTCAAAAACCACCCAGACCGATAATGCGGCTCGGGTAGACTCGCCCCATCTTCACGCCACTCCCTCCCCATCATCACCACCACCACCACCACTCACTCTCCCCCGTCTCTCCATCATCACTGCCTTCTCCTCCCTCCCCTATCCTTCCCTCCCTCCCTCCCTCCCTCCCTCCGAGACAAACCCGCCAAACCCGCCACACTTCCCCAGCCTGACTCGCCATAATTCGTAAATTTGAATACACCTCGGAAGGGAAAAAAGAAGGGAGGGTGGGGGCGTTGATCTAATTCCATTCCATCTTCCCCTCCTTTATCCCCCTCCTCCTCCTCCACCACCTCTCCGAACGCCAGTAAAGCGAAACATTATTTCTTCAAGTCAAGGAACTGAGGAATTCTGGAACCGGGTGAAGGCGAGGGGAAGGGTAGCAAATTGAGCGTCTGGCCATCTTTATATCAGTAAGTGCCGCTGTATCAGGCCTTTTCCATTACCACCATTGTGCCGTGAGCTAATGAGTTGTCACTACTCAATTATTTCTCCGGCGCCAACCTAATGCAGAAAATTTCGTTCGGTCTCTGTGCCACGCCGCCATCTGGTCTCCAACAACTGTTTTCCCGGCCAATTTTTCACGGCGGCCTCCTGATAAAAGACCGTTTAGTGTCTGGCGGTTGTTGATATCAATTTATTTCCTTTGATACACACATATAATTTCATTACGGTACAAATCGCTTCAATTGGGGCTCGAGTCAGGGCTTTCATCTAACCATTACTTGACATGCTCCCACCTGATTGGCCAAGAGTGGGTGACGTCACGCCCTCCAGTCGATAAACTCCGCCCTTATGATAACAGACCCGCGCGTGGCCAATGGTAGGGCGGGAGGGCTGGTGTGGGCGGGGCTTGTGGTGCGAGGGACACGGGGCTCCAGAGAACAAGTTGTAACACACGAGTCCCACGTCGCCGCACGGCCATTTGGCGGCAATACGAGTCCTGGCTGTTGTCCTGCGGTGTCATGGGTGCCGTGGTGTTGAGTCGCGTGTGACCTGCCGTGTCCTGTCCCCGTGTCCTGCCCTCAGCACCCCAGTGACAGTGTACTGTAAGTGTAGTCAGTGTGTGTGTGTGGACGTGCCATGGCGCTAACAACGGCCGAGTTGGGTGACATTCCGCTGCCCCACGCCCCCGCCCACGCCCCTACCCACGCCCTGGATCTCGAAACCCATCATCGTCTAGTCTTTGAGACCAAGAATCATCGGGATTTCGATAGCTTTGGTTCCGATAACAAGTTCGGATACGGTGAGGCCGCGTCACAGGAGAGCAAATTCTCTCTGGAAGCAGCCAGATCCGAAGTAGATCTCACGACCGAACTCAAGAGGTCAGAGGCTGCCAAGATGGTGCTGGAGAGGTACGAAAGCAGCGGCGGTGGCGGCTTTAACGGCGGCGGGGTGACCAATTCTGCTACCCTCTCGACCACCACCTGTCCCTCGCACACCATAGACGCCATCCTGGGTCTCCGGAATCCACTCAAGGGTATCCACTCCCCACCACACCTCCCCTCCCTCAATAACAACACCTCCACCGCCAACATGAATGCTCCCTCTCCCACCAGCAGCAGCGGCAGCGGCGGTGGCGGCGGCGGTGGCGGACGGGGTGGCGGTGGCGGTGGCGGCGGCAGAGAAGATGGCGGCGACACTGATGATTCCAGCGCCGCCACGCCCTCAGGTATGATTATCAGCCTCTTCTCTAGTCATCACCTTCACCTCTCATTTTCAGTCAACGCATTTCACTCAAACTCATTTCACTCAGTCCTTCCACACATCCACATCCACTTCATGCAGCTCACCCGTTCATTCCGTTCCTCTTATCTAACTTATTTTGTAATTTCTTGTTATCTTCACACACCGAACAGTTTTACCATTAGTTCGTTTTGTATCAGTTATATTCATGTATCATTTACATATTCGTAATTTCATCTTCCTTCATAAACTGTTCCCCATCTTTCATCGTCATTTATCGTCATTTCTCACAACCACGTCCTCTCCTTGTCAGTGCCACGCAGTGTATGGTATGGCCGGGGCTCATCCAGGTATATATCAATGTCTTATCTTACGGTGTGTTTTGGAGATGGATACAGTTTGCGATATTGGTAGCAACATGTAAACCTCTTCCTGGAAAATGGATATTAAAATTACCACGTCATCCAGACACCATGGTAATTGTCAAACTGTATTATATCCATGTAGGTGGAGTCATATTGTTTGTATTCCCATAGTGATGAGAAAAGATGAAGCGATAAACCTCCTTTCTTCTCACTATTGTCATGCTTGTCAATACCTTTTTTGAGTCTGTCTTATTTTCAGTCATTTTCCTGCGCTTTTGTCACGATTTTTCTCCTTATCCTGCATCTGAACAACTGCCACTTTTGGAAATTTGTGTGCTCTGACTATTACATTTGTACTGTTGGTAGGAGTGCCCCTGTGCCAATCTTCCTCAAGGATCTTTCCATTTCACCCCTAGGCCTACGTACCAGGCACCATTAGGGGGGTATTGTCTTGCTCACCATGCACTGGCTATTGTTCATGTTATATCACTGAAAACTCATAGTGTATTTATGTTATCAGTGCTTCAAAATACAGTAGCCTTGCACTGAAAAAATGTTCCACGCCTCAGCTGCCACTCCCATATCAAGATTTTATTAAAGTATCGTCATTTTCTCATAAAATTACAGCTCTTTCCTAGTATGTATAATTTAAAATGAATACTCAACGAATTAAAGTCTCTCAGTGGAAAGCGCGGCATAGTAGTGTAACATTTTCACTGTTATCCACTCAGTCACCTATAAACGGTAATGTTCATGGCGAGAATGGAAGTTTTGCTTGTGGATTATAATGAGAAAAATATTACTTACATTAATTCCTAAACATTAAATGGTTTAAAAATATAAATAATTGTCATGTCATCAGTAGCGCCTCACCAGTGCGACTATGTGACATCGAAAAATTGTCTCGCTCACTCCGTTAAGGCCCGCCGCTGCAGTTAAAACCCAGAATTTATTTATTTATTTATTTATTTATTAGTGGTCCTCTCATTCACAATAATAACGTAATGTACGGTAAGTGAAAAACGCAGATAATCTTTCCCAGACACCAACAAAGAAGATGTGTAAATAAGCGACCCATGGAAGGCGGACGAACATACGGTATTATGCGTCACAATAGCCCGCATTCACGACGACAAGAGGGCTCCATAGCGCCTCTTCCTTGCCAGTCCATTTTTGCATCTCCTACGTTAATATATTCTTGTGTGTAATTCCTAAGACAAATTACACACAACAGCTCTGTAAGGTGTAACATGCAAAATAAATCGCTTGGGAAAAGGTGATAATAAAGTAACCTAAGCTGACCAGAGCACGGCCTAATGTCTTTACTGATCACTGGCCACCACCCTAACAGAAGAGGACGATTTTTTTAGCTCTTTCTCGCTACCACCAGACGATTTTAACTCAACTTGGGAGGGATCTCTGGAAGTGTGGGGGTTAACTGAGTCTTTATCGATCCCCCACAGGTCGAAAAGTGTCTCCTCAGCTGAATAAAATCTCTTGACAATGGCAGGAAAAATTACAAAATACGTCATGGGGTTCAAAGGGTTTCCCACTCACTGTATTTAGCGTATTTTTGCTACCTCCAGACGGCATTATTAAATTCAGGTGAGACTTCTTGTTGCTGAAGGAATGAATCAGGTAAAATCTTGACCCTCCAAGTTGCAAAAAAGTATCCCAGGTGAATAAAATCGTTTGGAGAATCAGAGAAAATTTAATATCAAGTCAGCGGATTCAAGATGTTAAGGTGAGTCAGGACACAGCCCAGAAATATAAATCATACAGTAATACCACAACAGAATGAATGAAATGGGAAGAACACAAAAGATTGATACGCTTTCTGATGTACAAAGATAACACGTGTTCTGCAAATATATTACTAAAATGGAATTGAAATATGTAAACGCGTTGGAAATTACAGTAACACGATCACCGATGTATGAGGAGAGCCATGATGTCAGATGAAAAATTTAGACGTGTTTCATTGACTGCTGAGGACTTGGTGGACAAACAGAGGTGCTGATGAAGAATGGCAAATCAGCAGCAAGCACTTATTGCCAAAACGTGTATTACATAGCGTGAAATGACCTGGAAACTCGGGTAGCACAGAATATTTCTCAAGCAGAAAATTTTGGTTTTTAATGCCAAAATAATTAACTGAATGTGACACCTGCGATCAAGTACAAATTAATTATATGGCTTGCATTATATATCACACTCAGAAACTGAAAGCCTCTACTGAGATGAATATAATGTCTTCTGTTAACTAAAATATATCGCTTGAGTTTTACCGACCATGAAGGGGTTGATGGGCCTACCAGTATAACAGTTTCACGCTCTTATTACTCACACGGCACAATAAGCTGTCTGGCAATAGATAAAATAAAACACGAGAGAAGATGGTGTGTCCAGGAGGGTTAAAGTGTTTGAAATATCACATTGTCGTCCAAACCTTCCAGGCGACTTCATACCCCCTCGAAAACTGATGTAGGAGTTTCTTTAGTTACATATACCCAAGACTTCACTGTGTTTTAACCTTCTTATGACCGGGACAACTCTACCTGTAGTTTTGAATTCCAGCGAACGGAAGCAGTTTGTCAGCTGAGAGTGAGTGAAAGGAGCCTGGGATTGTTGATATTCTTACCACTAACCCTCTCATTGTCGGGAACAATTCTGGTAGTCTATTCCAGCTAACTCCAGACGATTTTATTCAGCTGGGAGTGAGTTCCAGGGCCCGTATTCTCGTTCGGTAAGGATGCTTCCTAGCACCTCATCTTTAGCGATTTATTTCTGGATATGGCTGGTTATTGTCCCTTTTTTACGTTATTTATGCAGAGTATGGCGGTGTTTGAATTATTTATATATGACAGTAAGGTGTACTAAGCAAAATAAACCGCTTAGGAATAGGTGTTAGGGAGCTTCCTTGATCGACGAGAATACCGACCCACAAGTCTCAGTGGTAACCGTTCACTCCTATGATGTTATTCTTTTCCTTATTCATTTCCTTATTCATTTCACTCTTGCTGCTGCACCTCAGGAATGAATGGGTTAATGAAAAATACATCTAACTCATCTATACTATGTTCACTTTAAACAGGTGTAAAACTTCCGTCTCCCCATCTGCAACGTTGAGCTGCAAACACAAACTGAAATAAATACAGTGCTGGTCACGAAGAAGTGCTATGGAAAGGACGTATAGCCGTAATATTGCAGCCAAGACACTAGTAATTCTAAAGCTCCTATGACTCACTCATGACTGAGTAAGATAGTCTGGCGTAAGCTGGAATTAAATACTAGAATTGTTCCGATCATGAAAGGGTTAATGATACCTACACACTGAGAGAGAGAGAGAGAGAGAGAGAGAGAGAGAGAGAGAAGCTGATAATTAAAAGCAGAATAATAATATCGAATGAAGGTGAAGCCAAGGAGGATAAATGGATATATTAACACCTGTACAGGGAATGGGGAAAGACAGATTGACTAGGAGTGTGTATATGAGGGAGGTAGAAGGGGTGAGGGGGTGTGGGAGACTGAGGGATGGTATGGAGAGATATAGGAGGGAGTGTAGTGTGAGTTGGAGATGGGGCAGCGTGATATATGGGGACAAAGTGAGACGGGGGCAATTCGTCTGTGGTTACCGCCTCCGGGATCAAAGCGTCTGGCTATAGATAGAGATAGATAGAGAGATAGATAGATAGATAGATACATACATACATGGATAGATAGACAGATAGGTAGCTAGATATTCGTGGATACAGATGGATGATATTATAGGCCAGGGGTGGGTCCAGCATTAAAAAGCCTTGGAATTAAAGGATCTTGATTATATATATGTCGTTCAGATGGATAACCAGTTGTTGCCAAGTTCCGATCTTCCTCTGCAAGCAACAGTCGAATTTACAGCAAGGTCCCCAATTGTAATGATGGGATGAACAAGGTCAAATGGGGGAAAAAAATTGGTAAAAGAGGGTCCAGTACTACATCTCCCTTATTAACAAGCTTTTTCAGTAGGGACAACTTATACAATAAGGTACAATGGCGGACAGTAGCACAGACCCATATTTTAGCTGAACATTACGAAACTTCTACACAATATTCTGGAAAGTTTCTTAGGCCTCCAAGATCGCAATACTGGATTTCGAAAGTCACTGCTCAGTGTCTCGTTATTTATCGTCATGAAGTGGATCGATATTTATGTCCGCAGCTGTACGGGGAAATATGCGTTGCTTATTCCTTACGGTAATGTTGTTTGCTTATTGTGGACTATGTGTTGGCTGTCTCCTCGTACAAAAAGCAATTTTTTCCCCTTCGGTCTGCCTAATAAAAAAAAAAAAAATGAGTTCAGACCCATTAACTACATCTAGATCCACCATCGACACGAACAGTTGCATATAAATATAAATCTGAAGATGCATACTTGGAGAGTTTATATATATATATATATATATATATATATATATATATATAATCCTCTAAGGCTACTGTGACTCAGTCTCAACTGAATTACGGTGTCTGGTGATGACTGCAAGATAATACAAGAGCTATTCGACTGCGAGATAGTTAATAGTACCAGTTTTATCACTCAGGCTCCTGTCATTCATTCTTAACTGAATAAAATAGCCTGGCGATTGCTGAAATAGATTACCTGAATAAACCCGACCCGGTATGATTAGTAATGAACGAATATATATATATATATATATATATATATATATATATATATATATATATATATATATATATATATATATATATAACGTGTGACAGAAATAACTAAACAGACTTAATAATAGGAAGAAGTAAAGTCTCAAAGTATTTTATCTTGTATCTATATTTATATCTATCTATCTATCTATCTATCTACATATGAAATAGTCTGAAGTTAGGAAGTAAATACATAAATAACTAAAATAAAGAACTTCTGGCTTAAGTGTTTAAAAGTGAAACATCAATATGAAACATTTAAATATTTTTCTTAGATTCTTTTTCGTTTTAGATGCATCATTATATACTGAGCCTCAGTACCTTGTTATCAGTTTCCTGTATCTTATCATCTTATCGTCAGAATTAGCGACTAAAAAGGAACAAAGAGGAGAGGGAGACCAGCGTAACATGTGGTGGAACAGAGCGAAGTGAAGTGGACCAGAGGGTGACCACTAATAGATTCATTTAGTAGTGATCAGATAACATGTCGCACACTCACTCTACTTACCTCCCTCCCTCTCTCGGATCCCCCCCATTCCCTCCCTCCCACCCACTCCATTCACTCCCCCATTTTCTCTCTCTCTCTCTCTCTCTCTCTCTCTCTCTCTCTCCATCTTCTTTCCCTTTCACTATCCATCCCTTCCCTTCTGCTTCCTGCACATTCCCCCTCCCTGCCACTTCCTATCCCTCCACCAACTCCCTCCCTCACATTACTTCCACCTTCCCATTTCCTCTCACTCCCTCTGTCTACCCCCTCCCTACCATTCCCTCCACCTACACCCTCCCTCCCACTCCAACACCCACTCCCCTCCCTTCCCCTCCTCTCCAATCCCCCACCGATCCCCTTCCTCTCTACCTCCACCCACCGCACTCCCCCCCTCGCTCTCTCTCTCCTCCTCTGCGTCCTTTTCCCCTACCTAACCCACCTCTCCCCCTCCACCCACCCTCCTACTCCACTTCCCCACACTCACTGCAACTTTTTCCCTCTCCCCCAACCACTCCTCCTACGCCTCTCACTCCCTCCTTCCCTCCTCTCTCCCTCTCGCTCCCTCCCTCCCTCCACATCCACTCCAACTTCAGACGATTCCCGGTATACATAATCTCTGTGGAAGGCCTCGTCCACTTTTGTAATTGCCTTTTAAGTTTTCTCATTAGCAGTAATTTAATCTGGTGTATTGACGATCATCTTAATTAATTCAGGAGTGATCTTTGCCGGGGCTCACCGACCTCTAATAAACGCGATTTAATGGAGCACGCTGATTGCTTCTTCCCAATTACAGGCTGAATCGTAAGGGAGATGGCTGTCTTTTGTAAATCTGTCTATCTATCTGTCTTACGGTCAATATATCTCTATCTATCTATCTATCCATCCATCCGTCTGTTGCCTGACGACGCATCCTGTAAGGGGATGGCCTCGACCAAAGGACCTCCAGACCTAACCACCTCATTCTTGGTCTTCCCTTTGTCTCCTACCGAACCACTCGAAAGTGAGAGAGAGAGAGAGAGAGAGAGAGAGAGAGAGAGAGAGAGAGAGAGAGAGAGAAAGAGAAAAGAGATCAATGAAAAACTTTAAAAAAAAAAATCTAATTACTCTGATAGCAGGAATCTGTTTTGGAAAGAGGTGAAAAAAATGCAGAAATTGCGAGTATCACATCTAGTCTTGCGTATAGCGAAAATGAAGCTAGCATAAGTCCTGGCTTGGGACAATGGGGTGTGCTTAGATTGTATTGCGCATAACAGGAGAGAACAGTGTTAATTATTTTGCTTATGAAACTTATAAATGATCATCAAGTGTAATGCAAGGTGATATAATGTAATTTACTCCCTCCATATTAACTTGGCCTAAAAGTGTCACCCCTCATCTTGAACGCTGAGTTGTAGCGAAGAAATTTACACAGAATTACGTCGCTAGACATGTGGTGCTACGGGAAGGATAAATAGCCATAGTATTGTCTCATTTTGCCACTAAGCTACGGGAAATAGGCTGGGAATTGACGAAAATACCCACCAAGTTAACCCGAACCAACTATAAGATTTTGAATATGACATTAAGAAACCCGATATAAGATACGCAGTACCTAGCTGGGGTGTTGTCTCATCCTAAATGCCCTCCGTCTCTCCTGGTCTCTTCTTTTCGTCCTCCTCCCCGCCTTCCTCTTCCCTCCCACCCCCCTCTTTTCTCCTGCCCTCCTCCTCCTCCTCCTCCCTCATACCTTCCTTCTCTTCTCCCCTGCCCTCCTCCTCCTCCTCCTGCTCCTCCTCCCTCGTGCCTCTCCTCCTAATGGCGTCAGATGCCGATAAGGTCTAAGTCGATCTTCAGTCGCTGGGATAAAATTATAGATCCATATTCTTATTACTACTCGCTCTTCACACACACACACACACACACACACACACACACACCTCATGCCTTATACGGGAGAGGGGTAGTGGACTGGTTAGCTCGTCCTACTCGCTGCTGGCAAACCCGAGTTCGATTGTTGTGCCGGTCAGACTGGTGGACATCTTCTTCTGTCCATCCAGCTGTACAGTTTAGGGACCTGGACGTAAACCATCTAATGCGGGTCGTGCTCTAGAGGAAGGGAAGGACTCAGCACAAAATGGAATGCTCTAATGACCCGTGCAATCGGTAGGCACAAATCTTTCCCATATTCTTCCTTTTTGGTATTATTATTATTATTATTTTTATTATTATTATTATTATTATTATTTATTACTATTATTTGGTTGGATAATGGTCTGTCTTCTCCATGGCCAAGGAGATTTAGCAACATGACCTCCTCGGCGATTTATTTTCCCAGTTACACTTTAATATTATCTTGAATATTATTGGTACAAGGTATGTCGATATTAAAAGTACAGAAATAACATAGGAGAGAATATTAAAGCTTTTCGATATCCTGGTGTCTTTTCATATTCTCTCTTTGATACAACCAGACGTCTTCCTCAGAAAAAATGCCGCGTAAAATATCACGGCAAGGGGTCGAAGAGTAATATGCAAAATAAATCGCTAAGGGAGAGAGAGCAAAGATATAAATGACGTCACGGAACAAAAGGGTCAGTGTGTAATGTGCAGTACTCAGTAAGTTGTGTGTGTGTGTGTCGTTGCCTTGAATAGGATACCCTGAGCTTTGGAATGCCGCCACATACGTTTCTGAATGCGCAGTCTCTGTTTTTTCGGCGATTCTTAAGTGACGATACAGATGAGCCGTATCCTAACTTTAACAAACCCTAACTAATCTAAATCGAGCCTGAATCACCTAATTTAGCCTAACCTGACTCAAATTAACCCAATCTAACCTTCTCTAACTCAAGTTAACCTATCCTAACCTCACTGGTACTTTACATTAACACACAGAAGGCCCTCTAAATCTACCGCTTTTTGGATAAGCACTGAGTACGTTGACGCTAAGCCCTTGCAATGCTATGGCTGAGCTTAGATGTTTTGGTGTCTCTACTGCAAGACAATTTTATGCAACGGAGCAACTTAACTCTATCAGTATGGTGACTCCTTTCCAGTGTACTGTCTATTCCTCCTACTGACAGGCGATTTTATACAGAAAGACCTTGTAGTAGTGACGGAATTAGTGATGGCTGTACCTAGTTTTGGAAGTTACCCTTAATATTAACACATTTATCTGACATGAGCACAAACAAAACACACAGACGTCCTCGTTTTCAAGCGGTTGTGGGGTAAGGAGAGTACGCAGATTACCGGAGCGAGTGTTCGAATCTTTGCTGCGGATTCTCATACATATAAACAATAAGGGAAGTCTGGATATTGACAACAAATTGGATACATGAAATGAATTTAGGTCTTTCAGATATAAAGATAGATTAATAGACAGACAGAAGTAATGGATATTGACAATGGGTATTAGACTACTGGGGATGAAAAGGAAAAAGAAAACTTAGAATAATGCCTACTAAGTGTTGAAGGCGCTTTTTTTTAAAGGTCCAATTTAACAAAACGAAAATTCTGGACTATGGACGACGGATTATTATATTTAAAAAAAAATAGAAGTGATTGCTTAGGTTATTCAGATTTATAAGGAAGAGTGATGATTGATATAACAGGACAATGGAAGTAATTTTTAGCTGGTGAAAAAAAATAAACAACAGGGAGAGCGATGGGTGTTGTTGGAATTCTGGAGATGACGATGATCCCTTATACGTTTCAGCTTAGGTGATGGCCAGGTGTAGTCATACGGAAGGGTCGATTTTACTAGTAACCAGGGAGACTCATTCCCACTTTATACCGAAGGCTCACCGAATTTCAGGCATCCACGACTTAGTATTCATGTTGTGAGTGACCCAGTTCCGTCATATGAAACAAAACAACTGTAGTTAGGCGCTGGGGTGAGGAGAAGTGTTGGAGTATTGGTGGCGGTGGCGGTGGTGGCGGTGGCGGTGGTGGTTGTGGATGGTGGTGGTGGTGGTGGTGGTGGTGGTGGCTGTGGATGGTGGTGGCTGTGGGTGGTGGTGGTGGTGGTGACTGGGAGGTGGTGGTGGTGGGAGTGGTGGTGGTGGTGGGAGTGGTGGTGGTGGTAGTGGGAGAGTGGTAGTAGTGGTGGTGGTGGTAGTGGCAGGAGGTGGTGGTGGTAGTGGCAGGAGGTGGTGGTGGTGGGCAGCGGACATTATCAACAATTATCCAAGTATTCATCAGGCCATTATCGTCACTAATGGAGAAGGCCAGTGTGTGTGTGTGTGTGTGTGTGTGTGTGTGTGTGTGTGTGTGTGTGTGTGTGTGTGTGTGTGTGTGTGTGTGTGTGTGTGTGTGTGTGTGTGTGTGTGTGTGTGTGTGTGTGTGTGTGTGTGTGTGTGTGTGTGTGTGTACTGGGGGGTGGGGAAGAACGTTGGGCAGTTTCTCGTCAGATAAAGAGGCTTCCCAGCATCTCATCCTTACCAGTCTACCTCTACATATGAAACATTAGCCCTCAAGACCTTGGGGAGTTTCGAAATGGCTCGTGAAAGTCATGCATTAGCCGAAGTAAAGCAAAATAAAACAGTCTTCTGAGGTTCAAATAATCCTTGCCATTAAAACCAATGCAATTTACGTTGACATATGACTTTTTTTTTTTTTTTTTAATGTGTCCGACTCTGGGCATAGGCTTACAGCCTGTGCTCAAGGCCCAGTAGTCCTCCTACATATCTTACACCTCTCTACATTGTCACCACTTTGGAGCTAACAACCACCGTCCATATTGAATACATGCTAGGGCTGTCTCATACAGGACTGGTGTATTGGTATTAGCTGGGGTATTTTTACATGTCGGCGGGTCTTCTGGTAGATCAGTAAAGTCTGATTTCATAAAATTCAAATCCTTAAACTGTTCCCTTCCCCAGCGGGGATTTGAACTTGGGTCCGGTAGGATTAAAGGCCACCTCTCTACCGACTGATGAGATGGAACAGTAAAGTACTGGATGTAAAATATGTAACTGAGGATGACGTACTGAAAAGACTGAAACGCTGACGAAGGCACTGGGGTCACGGGGGTGTATAAGTGTGGCCATTAAGAAGAAAACAGTGCCAGGGTCAGAGAGAACTCAATGGCTCCACTGCTGACAGGTTCAATTTAACTGTTAACCTCAAGACAACCTTAGCGATGTATTTAACTTATTATGTTTCAGCAAAGTCTGATGTGCTGTATATCATTATTTACAGTACATTCATATATCGACATGGTTGGTACAAACATTCCAGATGAGATGATTAACATGCTGTATGCAGAATTAAGCACTGGAGATATCGTAACTCCTTTTCGTCAGCGATTTGTTCTGGACATTATAACTTAGTATCCTGTTACAAGATAACGATGCAAGCTACGTCAATATAGGAACGGCATAGATACATAAATAAATGTAGACGTGCAGTGCGCAAAATGAATCGCTTGGGATGAGGTGTCACGGAACTTCTTTTGCCACTTAGAATACGGGAATAAATTGGTATGGAAGAGGTGAATGAGGGTCTCCCAAGCTGACAAGACTAACACCTAGAAAGAAGGTGTGGAGTGTCGTGTTAATGTCCCCCCCGCCCTTCCCCATCTTCCTTTTTACAAACCAAAGTCTTTGTTCTTGTATTCTAATGTGTACGCTGCGGTAGTTTATAGTTTGGCAGGAGTTTGTCATCAGTTAAAGCTTCCACGTGCGTCTCCTTCATGTTTCATTACCAAAATACCGTACTTAAATAATTTTGCTATTCTCTGCCTTTCGAAAGCCGCATCTTTTTTCCCATCTCAAGTGCCCTTATTAAATGTAACTACGTTACTTAAAAAAAAGGGGGGGGGGGATCAGTTAAGCCCTCACCCCCCAAAAAAATTTATGCTATGTAAAAATTCCTGCAAATGCTTGACCTGAATGTTCTCAAGAGGCTTAGTAAGTAATTTGGTTAGCATCGTGGAACTATTGTAAAGATAGGATTTACAAGTCCAACTCCTGAATATCTCCGTCCTATATGAATGATTCTGTAAGAGGTTGAGAATGTGTGTGTGTGTGTGTGTGTGTGTGTGTGTGTGTGTGTGTGTGTGTGTGTGTGTGTGTGTGTGTGTGTGTGTGTGTGTGTGTGTGTGTGTGTGTGTGTGTGTGTGTGTGTGTGTGTGTGTGTGTGTGTGTGTGTGTGTGTGTGTGTGTGTGTGTGTGTGTGTGTGTGTGTATAAAGCAAACATTTTCAGTTCCCACATACCATAAATACCGGTATAACTCGGTCACAGCGTTGATTGTGAGGGTCCACCAAAAGTTCAAGGGTGCACAGCAATAAGGGTGCAGGTAACTCTGGCTCAGCCCTCGCCATAACTGCATCAACTAAGCCATCACAATAATAATATCCCAAGTTAACCCACATTAGCTCGGGTTAAGGCACATTAGACCAAGATCAGGGATGGTGAGGGGTTGGGAGGGAAGTTAGAGGGAGGTGGAAGGGGAAAGGAAATGTGTAGAGTGGCAAGAGAGGTGAGAGAGGGGTAGAGGAAGGCAGGGGAATGGGAAAGGAGGCACGGAGAGGAAGGCGTAAGGAGTGAAAACAAAGGGGGAGATCAATTAGACGAGGGTAGATGAAGAGGGAAGGGAGAAGAGAAAGGGAAACATGAGGAGGGGAAGCAGTGGAAGAGGAGGAGGAAGCTGCTGCAGCTAGAAGAGAAGAGAGCGATGGGACAGGGAGGTGTGAGTGGAAACACAAGTCGGGAGAAAAGTAGAGGTAGGGGAAGAGAAGAAAGGAGAGGTAGACGTAGTAGCAGCAGCAGTTGTAGTAGCAGCAGGAATAGTTTTTGTAGCTGCAAGTTCGTCTGCTTGTGATTCCAGTGGACTCCAGGCTGAAAACTGCCCTTCTGCATTTGATCATACCCCTGTCAGGGGACAAGAAGGGCGTTGAAGAACGTTTATATGACTGGGGAGCAGAACTGCCCGGTTATATCGGTCCCATCACATGGAGGTGGAGAATCAGGAGAGTAAAGAGAGAAGGTAGGGAGAGAAATTAGTTAGTGGTATTAATAAAGGTGAATGACGAGAAGAGGGAGAAAGTAGAGAGAGATGTGAGGAGCGATAGGAGAGACGGAAGAAAGTATAAGGTGGAAGAGGAGGAAAGGCGAGTGTGGATTTTCAGATAAAGAGAAGTTAATGGAAGATGAAAAAGAGGAATGGAGAATGTAATGAAATGTGAGTTTCCGCAAAAAAAGGGGAGAATGAGAAATTCTGGAGACCAAACAAAATAAAATGGAAAGTGGATAGTGTGGAACTGAAAGAGAAGACATAACGATAGATTTACAAAGGAACGATGGAACTGAAAGAAAACCAACTACAAAGGTAGGCCACTACATGCGGGAGCTTCAGGGCGATTCGGTTAACGTCCATGGTGCGGCGTGGAGTGGGAGGGTGATTTTGTGTGGTGAAGTGTGAGAGGGTGGGAAGGTGTGTTTTGTTGTGTAGTGTGGTGTGGTGTGGTGTCGTATGGTGTGGTTTCGCTACAATCGCTGAAGTCTACGGTAGTAACGTATCTCGCATTCAAAAACTCTTAATCAGAAACAGACGGACAGACCACCTCCTACTTGAATCTAAGAAATAATTAAGGGTTACAGGAAATGTGAATCTGTCCGAAAGAGAGGTTAAGAGAGGTTGAGGGCGACGAAGAAAAAAAAAAAATACTTATAACTGAAACTGTCCGAAAGAAAACATGAGAAAGGATGAGAAAGAAATGAGCGAGTTGAAATGAGGGAAAAATGTAAATAATGTGAAAGTGTGGAAAATAAAGAAGATAATAAAATAATGAAAGAGGACAACAGACATGGTAAATATTAAAGAAAACTGCGAAACTGTGAGGAAGATGAGAGCTGAGATAGAAAAGAAGGAAATGGGGGAGATGAAAAGGAAAATGCATGATAGAAAACAAGGAATGTGAAACTCTCCAAATAAGAGGACATGAGAGAGAAACGAAGAGATGAAAACCGAAAGATGAGATACAGGAAATGAAAAGATATATAGGGAATGCAAAAAATGTGAGTGTCCAAAAAAGAAATATTCCGACCATCAAACCATCATAAGGAATGCTTATATGAGTGAGTGAGCGGGAGGTATGAGGGAGCGACGTGTGGCAGACCCTTTTACCTGAGAGAGAGAGAGAGAGAGAGAGAGAGAGAGAGAGATTGTTTGTATATATATATATATATATATATATATATATATATATATTCACACATACATACATTGCGTGTGTGTGTGTGTGTGTGTGTGTGTGTGTGTGTGTGTGTGTGTGTGTGTGTGTGTGTGTGTGTGTGTGTGTGTGTGTGTGTGTGTGTGTGTGTGTGTGAGAGCGTGGGAATCTGTGTGTTCATAAAATAATATTGTGCTTCACTGCTTTCCTTGAGACCTTTCCTGACCACCCGCCTCTATGCACTCCTCTACCTACCTGCCTACCTACCTACCTACCGCATTCTTGGACATCCGTGAACGAGCAGGGACTAGGAAGGGATGAATATATGTTTGAAAAGAAACACAACGGGTACAGAAGTGCTAGATGCGGGAGCTTCGGGTTACTCTAAAGGTTAATGCCCTTGGTGCTATGTTATGTGGTATGGGATAGTGATTTTGTATGGTGTGGTGTGACAGGGTGCTATGATGTAGTGTGGCGTGGTGTGTTCCGAAAATCGTCGGTGTGAGACAAACACAGACGGTCTTAGAGAAGCTCTTGCATCTAAGACAAGTTAAGTGTACTCTGAGGGGACATACCTGCGCCAAAGTCTATACCAGACAACTAAGACCACATCAAACTTTAATCAGCTCTTCCTCGGCCCAGGATCCATATATTCGCAAAATGTCTTTGAAATCCATCAATAACCTTATATCTTGTGGGAAAAAAAATCCTGAACCGGAACTCAACTCAGATCACGGCCAATATTTACTCAACTCTTCCTGTGCCCATGACCCACTCATCAACGAAATTGCATTAAAAGCTACTGATAATTTTTTAAGATATGTTGTTTACAAACAGACAAACAGGGGTGAATACATGACCTCCTCCAATTTCGTTTGCGGGGGTAAATATACAAAATGAAGGTAGGGAATGGAATAAAGAGATCAAGCAGGGAAAGAGGGAGCGGGCCAAGGAAGAGCATGAGAAAAAGCAGAGAAACTGATGTGATGGACTCTGGGACTGGGGGAAAAGGAGGAATGTATGTGAGGAGACTAATTAGTACCGGGATGAGCAGAGAGATGAAGGTGGGTGGTGTAGTGGAGCAAGTGAGAACCGTGGACGAGGCAAATGGGAATGAAGGTAGAAGGGTGAGCAGGAATGAGGAATGCATGAAGATGGAATGGTAAATAGAACACTGAGAAATGGAAATTGATGGTGAAGGAGAGTTGACCACAATTCAGATTAATAATAAAATGAAGGTTAGTGAGCAAAGAAATGAAAGTAAGTGTATGAGCGAGCAGAGAAATGAAGCAGAATGGAGAAGCAGATATATGAATATTATAAGCACACACAATACAACGATACGAACATTGACAGAGACAAAAACTAAAGGAAAATTCGATTACTAAATTTGTCTGAGAAAATAAACACAAACGGAAAATAACAGCTTAACACGAGTATAAGCAGAGGCAAAAAAAAAAAAAATGAAAATTAGATGATTAATTATATAACAGAAAAAATAAACACAAGCGGAAAATAAAAACTTAATAAATTACGCAAGGTTATAGGTCTTGTGGAAGGCAGGATAGCAGGAACTTGTAATAATAGATAAACACACAGTACAATTAGGTAATAAGATCAGTGAGGAGAGTATTAAATGTGGTTTGAATATTGTCTTGACTGATGGACTGGGAAAAATAGAATCAAGGTCAGTATTTCTCTTACACTTCTTCGAACTTGTGTCAGATGCTATTTAGATCTTGCTTAACTAATCAAATGTAATCAGCTGGGTTTGAATCTTGCTCCTTTTGGTCTGAAACCGAGATTTGCATTGCACTGCATTTTTATTTTTATCGAGAATTTACCATAATCGACACAAAGATTAGAAACATCACAGTCTGGAGAGGATAAAGGGAGGGAAAGCTGCGATGATCACTGTGGTAGGTTATGGATAAAATATACGGAGTAGGAAAGCGGTATTTATGTGCATATGCAAAAACTTACATATAGTTATTATTAAAACATGGAAACAGACCGAGAAAAACTAGGCCTGTGAATACTTAAGGCGTGCAGTGGTACATGAGAGTGAATATTGTGTACAGTCGGCATCAACAATCCTGTCTTTTCCAAATTTCCTTTCCTCTACTTGGACTATGAAAATCAGTAGAGTGAATCCGTAGCAACTGACACTCACGACTTTATTTAGCTGTCGATCAGTGTCATCAGCGTCGGTTGTTGTGGATTCACCGAAGTCCATGAGGAGAAAAGAGGCGACAGGATTTTTGCCGCCGACTGTACAATGGGATGCAGGAAGGTAATTTGTAAGACAGATAATGGAATGGTTTAGAGACTGGGAGACAATTAACTTAGTGGTTTTTGAGCACCTTTTTCCTAACTAGTTTTTTTCTATTTATTGTCCATTAATATTCCTAGCATTATATTTGTGCAGAATGTGTTGATGAAATAAAAGTACTATAGAAAATTAAGGTGTAATATGCAGTGTAAACAGCTTAGGGAGAGGTGGAAGGAAGACTTGGAAGATCACAAGAGTACGAACGTGGGAAATTCAGGTAACGACTGATGAAGTGTGGGTGATGGATTAGTGTGTGTGTGTGTGTGTGTGTGTGTGTGTGTGTGTGTGTGTGTGTGTGTGTGTGTGTGTGTGTGTGTGTGTGTGTGTGTGTGTGTGTGTGTGTGTGTGTGTGTGTGTGTGTGTGTGTGTGTGTGTGTGTGTGTGTGTGTGAGAGAGAGAGAGAGAGAGAGAGAGAGAGAGAGAGAGTAAACTGGCTATAGGAAAAGGAAGATAACAGAAAAAGAAGGGAGAGCACAGTAGGATCCCCAAACCTCCTCTGATGCACCGACCTCTCCAAGCCAGTTCATCTCCCCCTCCCAACCTGACCCAGCCAAAGGAATGCCAATGGTCCCTCTACAGCACAACCCATCTTGTTTTGACCCTTACCTCACCCTCCATCCCTCCCCCTTTTGAAGAAGATCCCCGAGAGTTTGTGTTGTTGTTGTTGAGATGGAGATGTTGATGGTATTTGTGAGTGAAAAAAGCGGACTGGGAAGGTAAACTCTTCAAGTCATATGGATTCGGAGTTTTTTCTTCATCCTTTTTTTTTTATTGGCTTGGATTGTACTGGAGCAGAATATTTGGTAAGTTTTTCATGTCCCCTTAAAAACATTTTAACAAAAAATTCCATTCTACGTCTCTCCACTCTTCCACTCCAAAATTCCTTAATCACTTTTCTAACTAGCCAAAATCTCCTCTTTACCCCTTTTTTTCCCTCCTCTCTCCGACCCTTTTTTTTCTGGGCTCTCATCTCCTCTGTTCCTCCCACTTACTGCTACCTGCCAGCCCTCCACCCATTCGCCACCAATCATGAATGAACACATCAAAATGACAAGCGGTGAAACGCAGTGAAAGGCTTGATCACGGTGGCGGACCAGGAGCACTTGTTACCACTGATATAGAGTGACGTCTTACATAGCCGTATAATTGAAATCCATTGTAAACATGGCTTTATCGGCGTATTAAGGAGATAAGCTACAAGTATTTAGCCTATTAGTGAGCACACGAGAGGTTTATCAGGCAGCCGGATCTCGGAGGGAGTTTGGGCCGTCGAGGGAGGGAGCGCAAGGGTGGAAGTAAAAGGGAGAGGGAGCCAAGCGAGGGCCCTGTGGAACCCAGCCCGCCGACCTTCCATTAGACACCGGAGCGGCCAGCATCACGCCCCATCAGAGACCGCCAATAAATGCTTCTCTAATATACTCACCGCCACACAAGTGCACCATGATGAATGCATTAACCCCTGCACTGCGAGGATGTATTCTTAAATTTCACTCTTCACTGCGAGGACGTGTTTACATTTTATTCTTCAGTGCGAGGACGTCTGTTTACATTTTATTCTTCAGTGCGAGGACATTTCTTAACATTTTACTTTTCACTGCGAGGACATCTGTTTGCATTTTGTTTTCACTTCGAGGACGTCTATTTTCATTTTATTTTTCACTGCGAGGACGTGTTTACATTTTATTCTTCATTACGAGGACGCCTTTTAAATTTCATTCTTTTTTATTCAAGACCGAATTAACGGATAACTTCATCTCGAGGATATACCTTGGATATTATTCTGGCTACCTACAGACGGTTTTATTCTTCCCGGAGGTGACTCGTCGGGGTGAAAGCGATCTCAGTCAACCCCTTCAGCACGAGAGGTTGTTTACAAAGTCCATGTGAGAATAACACAAATAAAGAGAATGAAAAATAAGAAAATGGTAGGGGATGGATTAATGTAAATAATTTGCAAGTCTATTTAGTATGGAGGATTTCTCCTTCAGACATACATGATCATGTGACGAGAGAGAGAGAGAGAGAGAGAGAGAGAGAGAGAGAGAGAGAGAGAGAGAGAGAATAAAACAAAAGAACATCATGGTACTGAGGTAAATAACTGGAGATAATTTCTGACCTGTAACATGGAGAAAGAATTATAGTTTGAGTGAAATCACGTGACGATAGCGAGAACTGGGCCATCGTCTTAGTAGTAGTAGTAATGAAAAGATGAACAATGCTAATTTAACCGAAGAGGCAATGAGGTGAGGGAAGAAGACTGAGAAGACACAGCCAAATACACTGAACACAGATACATAAGAAGCCAAATGCGTGTATGATTATTGGTGAACACAAGACTGAATTTTTAGCAGTTGCAGTGGGCCAGTTCCATCAGTTGTTCAGCTTCTTTTGGTTTCTCCTGAGCTGGATAAAATACTGTTGCATTAGTTGGAATAGGATACTGCAGTTGTTCCCATCATTAGAGGGACAAGAGTGATAGTACTAAAGGATGACGGTATTATTGCCCTCAGAACCCTATAAATTTCCTCTCAGCTCAATAAAACTCCTATACCCGAGTCCCTCCGGGGCGGGGACGGGTGATCAATCTTCGTTAACTTTCATTAACAAAAAAAACTCCTGTATTTTACTCTTGAATTTGACTCATATTTTTTAAGAGGGAACAATTTTGCGGGCCTCTGGCTTTTGATTCCTTCTTTCTTGGGAGAAAAAAAAAAAAATGGAAATATGGCCATCCCTACACAATTTACCTATCTGCCAGTATGTGTCCTATACCTTCCACACTTCTCACTTTCCCTAAACGATAGACGGCATTTTTCCTTCTCATACCCTTTTTATTTGCTTTCTATTCTGTCTCATGATAACAGGTCACGTAACAACCTATAGCAACAACAACAACAACAACAACAACAACTACTACTACTACTACTACTACTACTACTACTACTACTACTATCATATGAAAACATTTTACCTAACACCTTAACGTGGCCCAAATTTTCGTCCTTCTGCAGGTTATTTGACGTTGCCCAGTGGCTAAAAAAAGACGCTGCTACGGCTCTACATGTTTTCCACAGCACTTCTTCATGACTAGCGGCATAATCTGGTATTAATCAACTGTTACAACTCAGCATTCAAGATGGACAGGTGGCAATTTTAGTCAAAGTTAAAGTAAAAAAAAAAAAGAAGTCTGGCTTCTTTATGAATAGGAACGAGTGTGTGAACGATGAATTCTGAAACACAAGGAGGAGGTCTTCAGAATCCAACATTTTTTTTATAATATTACGCAAGTGTTTCATAACCGGTTGGACAAAGAAAAATGGAGTGATATTATTCTCTGCAACTCTAGTCAACTCCCCCAACCCCCCCCCCCCCCAAAAAAAAAATAATAATAATAATAAATCGCTTCCCCTGTGGTTCGATGGTTTTGAAAAATGATACACATGAATTTATTAACCTGGTGCCTCAAAAAAAGATAAATAAGAAATAGATAAAAAATAAAATATGGCCAATTATATAAGTTCATGGGATTTCGAGTTCAAATAATTACCCTGGACAACAGCTGCATTTATCATCACAGGGCGCCCTTATATCACAATACTTCGCCCATGTTTCAGAAGGATAAGCGCAGTTAGGAGGTTGATACATTTTGGGGTGACTGTATCTCGTAGTGAAGAGGCTGCAGCGAACACGTTATACTATTTTCACTCTAACTTGGTCTAAAATTGCCATATCTCCATTTTGAATGCTAGTCACGAAGAAGATTTAAACTAGATTACTCACTACTTAACCCGTAGTAGGATGACGTGTTTCTTGCTGTGCTCTTCTCATTCTAACTTGGCCTAAAATTGCCATCTCTCCATCTTGAATGCTGATATGCATGAAGAGACTAACACTAAAATATTATGCTAGTCAACGAAGAAGTGCTATGGAAAGGATGTGGTCATAGTTTTGTCATTATCTACGTCATGAGCTAAGCCGAACAGAACAAAAAACTGGGCCAAGTGTAGGTGAAGAGAGTGTTTGTTGCTGCCATCAATGCCGGTCTCTCGTCGGTTGAGGAAGCTTCCTAAAACCTTTTCCTGTGCGATTTATTTTTGGATGTAAGTAGTTAATATTCATTAATACGTTATTTTTGCAGAGTAAGGCGATATTGGAAGATTAATGCAACACAGAAGAGGGTAGTAAGGTGTAATATATAAAATAAATCGCTTAAGAAAAGGTGTTACAGAGCTTCCTCAACCGACGAGAATACGGGCCCAGAGGACTTGCATTGGGTGAATCCCTCGTCTGTTTTCAGCACCAGGACGTGTTATATGTATTTATTTACTTATTTGTAATTTATTTTGACTAACGCCTGACGATTTTATTCAGTTTGGGCGAAACCTGTCGGGTGGAAGGGATGATACGCCAGTTTTGTATGCATCTTTTTTATCATAATGCATTTTTTTTTTTTAATATAAGTTTAAAATTAAAAACAGGACATACATCCCATAAGAGTTTACGGTAACATGTTTTTTTACGGTACGGATCTTGAATTTTTTCCATTTTCGTTTCTTTATTTTTGAAGGGACAACTTTGTAGGTTTCAAGCATTTTGTACCTTTTACACAGCATACTAAATAAGTAAATAAGTAAATGAATAAGTACCAGCCATCCACACTGCCCCAGACCCCACCCAGAAACTGCAGCGCGCCACCGTGTTTAGGACCTTGCCTGAAATTGTAAACCCGTAAAAACCCCTCCCGAGTGAATATAATGCAGTCATGTTAGCGTTTAGCGATAGGCCAGCCGAGCGTGGAGAAGAGCTTGTAAGTTGTCTGTGCTGGTGGCCGAGGGAGCTGGAAGACGCATGACACGACCCACGTACAGGTTTCCTCACGCCTCGCTGCTCTCTCGCCAGGGCAGGTGCAGGGGAGGCAGGGGAGTTGGGGAGGTTGGAGAGGCAGGGGGGTACGTGAGGCAGGGAAAGGCAATGGTAGGACGAGATAAGAGAGTAGGTGAGGCAGAGGAATAGGAGGGCAAGGGAGTAAGGGAGGTAGGGGAGGCAGGGGGGGAGTGAAGGCAGGGAAAGGCAACGGTAAATCGAGGTCGGATGTAGGCAAGGCAGGGAAGGCCATGGTAAATCGAGGTAAGGAAGTAGGTGGGACAAGTTTACATCATCATCATCATCATCATCATCATAATAATAATAATAATAATAATAATAAAAATAATAATATGTATTGAAATATATCACCGTTCTCCGGGGGTTCGACCAATTCTTTCCTCTCCCAACCCTCCCATTTTCAGCGAGAATATAACACTAAAAAAATAATAATAATAAAAATAATCCCGGCACTGATGGGGGAGGACTATATTTTTTTTTATCTCACCCCGCCGTGCAATGTTAGGGGTGAGGGGGTGAGTGGGCCCGTCACATTAATCCCCTCACCCCCTCACTGGCTGGGGGGATTACAGTCATCGTCTTGATACGTCCCAGTCCAGGCCGGATTAATTAGCCTACCACAATTCTCTTACACGTTTTATTATTGTTCCTTCTCCTCTCTCTCTCTCTCTCTCTCTCTCTCTCTCTCTGTTCCACTTCACAATACCTCCATCTTATTCCACATCATTTCGCCTCCTAATTTTTCCTCTTAATATCACACACTTATTATGCACAGTCCTGGTTAATAATATTCAAACAATTATGAAACTCTTGCGTACTATTTTGAAAAGTTTGTTGGACTCCGAAGGTTGCATCAGTGAAACGTGAACCCAGTGGACTGCAGGCTTAACTTCCCTTTCCCCTGGAGTTCTCCATTCTCCTTTTCGGGGATAGGGAGGCAGATAAGGTCTGTATAACCGGCAGTGGAGCCGTCCGATTATATCAATGCCACCACATGAAGGAGCCCCTCTCAAGCCCCGTTGTTTATCGTAATGAAGTATAACGATATTTATGTCGGCATCTGCACATTTCTGTTGAGCAATCCCTTTACATTCTGGGGTTCCCAACGACTGATGCGAGAAATCCGTAGAGTTTGCCAACTTTTGCAAGGAGAGGTGGGGAGAAACACTTCGAGTGCTAGAGAGTTTCTTTTTTTGTCTTTTTTTGTCTTTTTCACCCCTCACTCCCTTTGGAAATGTTGGCAATCTTTAATTAGTTCCATCAGTTGTGTTTTCTTTATCTCATTTCATTTTAATTGCGTTTTCTTGACTGCCATTTTCCTCTTTACAGTTCTTCCTCCCTCCTTTTGTAATGTATTCTTCCTATTTTCTTTTGTCTCTTTTTATTGCTTTTAATTTGTCTCTTCCCTTCACTTCCTTTACTGTATAATTGCCCCCTGTTTCTGAATCACCATTTGTTGCATTTTGTCTCCATCAAATTCTCTGTCATTTTGTTTGTCTTCCTGTCCCGTCCGCCTGTCCGTCCGTCCCTCCCTTCGTTCGTTCGTTCGTCCGTCCTCTCTCTCTCTCTCTCTCTCTCTCTCTCTCTCTCTGCTTATCTGATAGCACCCTCTTCCATCAACTCCATTACTGGCTTCTGGTTTTACCCTAATCTAGTTTACCTACTCTGCTCTTTAGAAGCCTATTACTATACTCTTTTCACTCTAACTTGGCCTAAAAGCTCCATCTCTCCGTCTTGAACGCTGAGTTGTAACAATAGATTAACACTAGAAAATGGTGCTGGTCACGAAGAAGCGCTAAGGAAACGATGTAGAGCCATATAGCACTCCTTTCCTACCACTGAGCTACGTGAAATAAACTACAAAAGGACATAATGTTGTTTCGTCGTATTTTATTTCTATGCTTATGTTTACTCTCGTTTGAATGCGATGTGTTTTGTGGCTGTATGACTGAAAACAAAATGATAAGCAAGCAGTCTTATACACAAACGAGATGTGTGAATATACAGGATGGTACGTAAATAGCGCTCCAAAAGATACCCAGCTGGCAGTACCTTACGTGTTGCGGATTTGCCCTATCTGCTGGTGTGGGCGCAACAGTGGGAGAAGGATATTGATAAACGACGTAAGGTAGATACTGATAACGCTGACGGAGTGGAAGACAGGCGTTATATATGGACCACCTTGTACTACCCAAACAGGACCACTTCTACTCGCTGCCCTTAAGGAAACATTGATGGTCCACTTTCCTTTTGTGTGGTGAGAGGAGAATGGGTGTAAAGGGGAGGGGGATACTAGGAAAGTGGGTGTTGGGTGGGGAGGGAAGGGGGTACTGGGAGGGAAGGGGGTACTGGGAGGGAAGGTGCCGGGGGGAGGAGGGAGGGGGCTACTGGGAGTGTGGGTGTTGGGGGTAGAGAAGGGGGTACTAGGGGAGTGGGGATACAGGGGCGTATTAGACCCTAAGGCGAAAGGAAAGTGAGAAAATGAGTAGCTTCTTTGTGTCCCATCTCTCTCTCTTTCTCTCCCTCTTTCTCTCACTCACACACACACACACACACACACACACACACACACACACACACACACACACACACACACACACACACACACACACCAGCCCTTGAACCTAAGAAACGAAAAAGCACATGATTAATCTACATCAGTAAAGTAATACATTTTGGTTCTTCGCGTACGGCCAGGTAAGAGCATCTCACCTGCCCTCATTACCTACCAAGCTACCTAATCACCAGCTACAACCTCTCTGACTTTCCTACCAAAATCCTCTCACCTACCACACCCATTACAATTACAGCATCTACTATTCGCACCTACAGTTACAGCATCTATTCGCACCTACAGTTACAGCACCTACTATTCGCACTTAGAGATACAGCGTCTACTATTCGCACCTTCAGATACAGCGTCTACTGTTCGCACCTATAGTTACAGCATCTACTATTCGCACCTACAATTACAGCATCTACTATTCGCACCAACAGTGACAATTTCTTATTCGCACCTACAATTTCAGCATCAACTATTCGCACCTCTCCCACAGCAATGTCTCTGATCCACCACATTCTCTTCGTCGACCACAGTAATAATCTCCCTACCACACCACCACAACTCCCCAGCCACTCACAACGACTAGGTCTACCACCGCAAAAGCCACAACTTCCCCCCCCCCCTCTCTCTCTCTCTCCACCGCAGCTCAGTAACTAACCACAATCACCGCAATAACCACCACAAAACCAGCAACTTCACCTGGCCCACCACAGCCTCTCAAATCTCCAGTTCATATCCAGCCGCATTCACCACATTTACCACAACACCACATTTACCAGATTCACCGCATTTACCACATTCACCACATTAACCACAACTATCTTAATTTGGCCGAGATTGTTGTCCTCTCGTAGTCCATTTCACGTAGCTCAGTGGTAGAAAAGACAATGCTGCAGGTCTACATCCTGTCCATAGCACTTCTTCGTGATTAGCACCACGTTTAAGTGTTAATCTCATCTTACAACTCAGCAGTCAAGATGGAGAGATGGCAGTTTTAGGCCAGGTTAGAGTAAAAACAGCATAGCCTCTTTATCTTCACTACCACAACTTCTCTAACCACCACAATCACTACCACAACAACCACTAACTTCTCATAACTTACTCACCACAAACTCTCAGCTCAGCCACATTCACCACAGTTATCACCACATCCGCCACCAACAGCACCTGACCTACCACAACGCCTTTAATAGACCACATCAGCCACAGCTACCACCACCACAGCAGCCACCTGACCCACCACAACCCTTCCCTTCCACCACATCTACCGCAGTTATCACCACAGCCATACTATACTCTTTTCACTGTTTTTTGGCCTAAATTTGCAATATACCTTGAATGCAGAGTTACAGCAATAGATTAACATTATGATATGATACCAGTCACGAAGCAGTGCTATGGCAACGATGTAGAGCCGTCGCAGTGTCTTTTTCACCACTGAGGTACGTGAAATAAGCTGCAAAATGACGAAGATCTGGGCCAAGTTAAGGTGAAAGAAGTGAAATTTATCTATCCTAACCACCACAAAAACCACTGCCACAATCTACAAGAAAAACCACCACCACAACAACCATTACTCACCACAACCACCACCACTACCACAATGACTACGACAACCACCGGCATAACACCCATCACCCACCACGGCCTGTACAATAACCATTACCACACAAACATCAGTCCTCACCACAATGGCTACCACTACAACAACCACATTTCACCACAATCAGCACAACAACCACTACTCATTACGGTACCACAACAACCACTCCCCATCACAACCACCACTACAATAACCAGAACAACCACTTCCCATTACAACCACCCATCACAACCACCATTACAACTACCATCGCAATTATAACCACCACCACAACCACCACCACCACCACCACCATCCCCATAACCAACACAATGAGCACCATACCAACAATCACCAATACCACCACCACAATCCCTACCACCACCATCATCACCACAATACTGACAACTACACACACACACACACACACACACACACACACACACACACACACACACACACACAAGGCCCAACAGTCGACTATTGATCTAGCTTTTGTGTGCAGGAAGAGGAGTGATTGAACAGAGCAGCGGCGCAGACTGTTATGATGAAGCAATTTTGGAGGGAGGATATAAAACAGTGTGACAGGTTTGTTGACGGTAGGACGAGCAGCATGAGTGCCATTTGGGTGACGGGGAAATGAAGAGAGAGAGAGAGAGAGAGAGAGAGAGAGAGAAACCGTGAAACACAAAACAGCGTCGATGTGTATAAAGTGGTGTAAAAAGCATCAGATTAAAGAGAAGCGTGGCGAAATTACTGACGCTAAAGCCAACCCAATGCAATGATGAGGGACGAACAGAGCTCCGGGTGTTTGGGGGAGGGGAATAACGAATACACTAACAGCATATTCGACAGCCAGACAAACACGGTGAGAGGAGCTGCTGATGGTAGGGCAAGCAAAACGGGAGAGGATTTACATGTAGCGATTTTTGAGAGAGTGTAGGTAGATAGACAGAAATGGGTTGGTGGATGAGTTAATGCTAGACTATGATGGGATACAGATTAATAGGATATATATATATATGGATGACGATTAACAGGGTCCAAGTGGGGCCAGAACTGATGTATCTTCATATTAAGCACAATGTCAATGTGTGTGGATATAAGTTTTTTTTTATTTCATCATTTCACGACACTAGGGCGCTGGAGAGGGAAGCCTTCATGTGGTGGCACAGATAGAAACAAGCAGCTCTATTACCTGCTTAATATTACAAACATCCTTCATCCACATCCTTATCCCTGAGAGGAGGCGGTGGACTGCATAAGGGGGGTAACTTCAGCCTGCAGTCCACTGGGTTCACATTTCAGATGAACCAGGGGCCACATCAACAACGACACTATGACATGTATTCTTCTCGGGTAAGGGGGCTCCCGAACACCTCTTCCTTGGCGATTTATTTCTGGATATGACAAATTAATACCTTTTTGTGCGTTTTTTTTTATGCAGAGTATGGCAATAATGGAAGGGCTTATGTTAACAGAATAGGACAATAAGGTGTAATAAGCAAAATAAATCGTTTAGGGAAAGGTGATAGGGAACTTTATGCAGAGGATGTAGTGTTTGTTATATTCTTGTTACATCTCTAGTTTTTCTTTTTTTTTTCATATTTTATTTAGACTTCATGAAATGGTGGGGCTAGACAAAGTTCCGTACTCCAGTCAATCAAGGAATCTCCCTAGCATCCTTACCTAAGCGACTGATTTTGCTAATTACACCTGACTGTCCTTTTTGGTGTTATGTCTTAAAATTATCGCCATACTCTGCATAAATATTGTACAAAAGGATATTAACCAGCAGTATCCCAAAATAAGTCGCTAATGATGAGGTGCTAGGGAGCCTGCTTAACACCTTCGCTTCTGAGGGTTTTTCCAAGCTGAATGAAACCGTCTGATAGAAAAAAAAAAATGGTACTGGAGGGGTTAACGGTGCCGGTTTCTTTCAGGTTTCAGACGCCTTTGCAGAGTGAACCCTTTAATAATTGGAACAAGTCTAGGGTTCTATTATATCAAATTCCAGACGATTTTATTCAGCTGAGTGAGTCATAGGAGCCTAGTAAAAAAAATAAAAATAACTCACATGGTAACTAAGTCCACACCTTCCCTCTTTCCCTTAACCCCTTCCATCCGGCGATTTATTTACTTTATTCATGCAATCTCCATACGGTTTTATTTCACTCAAGAAAGACCTCTAGTACTGAAGGGATTAATAAAGACTATATCCAGGGCTCGTATAGGAAGCTCCATAACACCTGATCCTAAGCGACTTACGTTGCTTATTACACCTTGTCGTCCTCCTCTGTGTTACTTAAATAATCACCATATTCTGCATAAATAGCGTACAAAATTATATTAACATGCTGTAAACAAAAATAAATCGGTAAGGAAAGCGGTGTTAGGGAGCTTCCTAGACCGTCGAGGATGCGGTCCAGCTCAAGTTAGAAATCTCTCTCCTGGGCTTCATAAAATCGACTGCACACACACACACACACACACACACACACACACACACACACACACACACACACACACACACACACACACACACACACACAATTACGTACTAGGATTCAAAGGGATAAGTATCCCAGTCCGCGTCCGCAAATGATGAGAGATGCAATAGGAGTCGAGGCGGCAAAGCACGTGTGGTCGATAGGTTGAAATCTAAGGCTAATTTATTCCCTTCATTTATATGGATGTGGCCCCTCTTTGCCTTTCTCATTTTCTTTATTCTCTTCTTGTCCTTGTTTTTGTTGTTGTTGTTGTTGTCCGTTGTCTTCGTTGTCATCATCACCTCATCTTCTTCATCATCATCATCATCATAATCATCATCTTCTTCTTCTTCTTCCTCTTCCTCCTTTTCTTCTTCTCCTCCATCTTCATCTTCTTTTCCCTCCTCTTCTTCCTTCTCCTCCTCGATCGTCGTCGTCACCATCACTATCATCATCATCATCATCATCATCTTTTTCTAACCACCTCAGTCCTTCTCCGCAGATGATGGAGGCCGCGGTCTGGGTGGTGGCGGCGGCGGTGGTGGTGGTGGTGATGGCGGTCTGTCTGAGGCTGGTGGTGGCGAGGGAGGTGGAGACGCGAAGAAGAAGCACCGCAGGAACCGCACCACCTTCACCACCTATCAACTACACGAGCTGGAGCGAGCCTTTGAGAAGAGCCACTACCCCGACGTCTACTCCAGGGAGGAACTCGCCCTCAAGGTCAACCTCCCCGAAGTGCGAGTACAGGTAAGGCTATGGGTTCGAGGATTTCCTAACACCTCTACCTTAGCGATTTATTCTGAAGCTGCACCTCACAGGAAAGGTATGGGCTTGAGGATTTCTTAACACCTCTTCCTTAGCGATTTATTCTGAAGTTGCACCTCACAGGAAAGGTATGGGATTGAGGATTTCCTAACACCTCTTTCTTAGCGATTTAATTATTCTGCAAGTTACACCTCAGTATCCTCTTATACAGTAACTGCGAGTACAGGTAAGGTTATGGGTTTGAGGATTTCCTAACAACTCTTCCTTAGCGATTTACTCTGCAAGTTACACGTCAGTTACCTCTACTACGTTACTGATGCAAATTATGACGATATTAATACGATATAAATAAAATACAAGAGAATAGTAGGGTGTAGTATGCAAAATAAATCGTTAAGGGAGAGGCGTTACGGTGCCGCTTTGAGTATGACCCTTGCTGCATATGACGAATCGAATGTTTCTGGCCCGTATTCTCGTCGGTTAAGGAATCTCCGTAACACTTTTCCTAAGCGATTTATTTAGCTTATTACACCTTACTGTCCTCTTCTGTGTTACGTAAATCCTTCCAATTTCGCCATACTCTGCATAAAAAACGTACAAAAGGATATTACCCAGCCATATACAAAAATAAATCTCTAAGGAAGAGGTGTTAGGGAGCCTCCTTACCCGACGAGAATACGAGTCTTTGTCAGTATTTCTCTAGAGTAAAAACTTCACCAAGGAGGAACTCTCTCTCAAGGTGGACCTCCGTGAAGTGCGACCATTGGTAAGGACGTCACGCTGATGCAAGAACTCGTCTTTGTTAATATTTATGCATTTGATATACCCAAGATTGCGAACCGAAAGTGTGTGTGTGTGTGTGTGTGTGTGTGTGTGTGTGTGTGTGTGTGTGTGTGTGTGTGTGAAATAATAAAAATAGTTTTGATCTGATTATAAACAAAATTGATGGAAATGTTAAGGGTCAGTCATGGAGTAGACTACAATAGATCAAAGGTCAAAGTCACAAGAAAAGGTCAATTTAAAGTTTTCATCCAATTATTACCAAACCATGTGTAAGGGTTGGTAAGAAGCCAATAGTGAAAGGATTCCATTTTGAGAATAACCAATTAAAACTCACTGGGCAAACTCGACTCAGTTCTGCTTTGATCTGAACCATATTTAGTGAAAGGATTAATGGTCAGGCAAGAACACAAGTCTTCGATTTGGGGAATAATTAGTGAAAGGTCGAGGTCACAGGGTTAGGTCAAAGTTTGTTTGATTTATGTGTCTCAGTGTGAACAAAATGGCTACAAATTTTGATCTGCTTTGATCATATTTGGTGAATGAGTTGAGGATCACTCAAGAGTTTAGCCTTCGTTTTCGAGAAAAAATGATAAGATCACATGGCAACGTTAACTTAAACAGTTTTGTTCAATGTGGACTAAACTTTGTGGAAGTGTTACTTTTCACACAGGGTTGAAAAGATTCCATTATGAGGAAAAAAATAAATCGCTAAGGAAGAGATGCTGTTTAGGTGTAATGTGCTAAATAAATCGCGAAAGACACGGTGCTACGAAGACTTTCAGGCCACCTAGAATACGGACTCTCTAATGGTCCCTGGAGCTCGCCTAATACAGCCCGTGTTCCCCAGAAGGCGACACAATGCAGCGCCGTATATTTTGGCGTGTGAAGTTCCTAATTACTCCAGACGCTGCCAACACCCATCATCAATTATGCAGGAGACAGCCCACCTCCCCTCGGATGGATCACATTTAAATTCATTTGGTAGTGCTCCCCTCCCTTTCCCCTTCCACCTCCGCCATCTTCCTTTCCTCCCTCTTTCCTCCATCCACTTTTCTTTCCTCCCCCTTCCCTTTCCCTCTCCTTCTTCCCTCCACCTCCTCTCTCCTTCCTCCCCCTCTTCACCCTTCACAGCTTTTTTTTTTCCTCCTTTCTCTCTCCATTGTCCTTTCCTCCCTCCCTTCCTCTCCTCTTCTCATTCTCATCTACCTCCCCTTCATTTCTCCTCTCTCCATTCCTTCCTTTCCCCTTACTCTCTCCATTGTCCTTTCCTCCCTCCCTTCCTCTCCTCTTCTCATTCTCATCTACCTCCCCTTCATTTCTCCTCTCTCCATTCCTTCCTTTCCCCTTACTCTCTCCGTCCGTTCCCCAACCACCTCTCCCTCCGAGGTCCACCTTCCCTTCCTCTCCTCTCTCTCCCCTACCTCTCCTTTCCTCCGCTCCCCCCTCCCCTTCCTCTCTCCCCTCGACCCCAACAAACGAACACCCGACAGGTTCGCACACTACGTCCGAGCGTATGGCATCCGACTTTACCCCAACTTCATCCAGACGGGGAGATAAACATAAACCCTCTTTGCCTCAACAGCCAAAAGACAGGACACAACAACAGATTTTAAGCCAGTGAAACAAGGTCGAAAAACAGGAAAGGGAAAAATGGAAGGAAGAAAAGTGTGTAAAAAGCGGGAGTGGAGCGGGCAGGCAAACGGACAACAGGCCACTCGTGTTTTCCCGCCATTAACCCGGCAAATGGCGTTACAATTGGCGGGAACGACGCAACCAAGTGGGAGCAAGTGCCTTTCCCCGCGTCCACTGACTAGAAGTTAGCTCATTTTGGTCGCCTCAACAATATATTTACCGCGTTTTGGATTTTCGGCTCCTCCCCAGGCCAAACTTTTCTGCTTCTTTAAGAGACGCTGAGAGCCGGGGACGAGAATGACCTTGTTTGGGTGTGATTGGGAAGGCAAAAGGAAGCCAGCGGTTGAGTCCCGTCGAGTTACACAGACCACACACACCTTACGGTTCCAGTCAGGTGGTCCGACTGAACCCCTCCTTTCCGATGGAGTATTTTATCCCCCTCCACAGCATGCACGAGGGGTGGGACACGGCGCACCTTTTTCCAGAGAGATGATGATGACAGTGATGATGATGATGATGATGATAATGATGACGATGATGATGATGATAATGATGACGATGATGATGATGATGATGATGATGGGGTGGGGGAGGAGGATTGAGGAGATTAAGAGAGAATAGCTGCTTAGCAATGGGGAGCTTCTCGCAACAGAAACGGCGCACCTTTTTCCAGAGAGATGATGATGACGATGATGATGATGATGGGGTAGAGGAGGAGGATTGAGGAGATTGAGAGAGAATAGCTGCTTAGCAATGGGGAGCTTCTCGCAAAATAAAACTATATTAGTGCCAACTGTGGTGTTTTTAAGGTAATCTCTTATGTGTCTACCAATGGCGTTACTTGGACATACTCTCATCCTCTGGGTTTCATTGAGCTACCTCTTGTGAAGCGGGACTGCATGATTTTACCGTATTCTCGCTGACACCAGACGATTTTATTCAACTTAAGGAACACATCTAGTATTCAAAGGGATACTGAAAGCTGTTCCTCATCACTCCACTTCGGAAAAAATCTATCCTAAGCTGAACAGAATGTCGGGAGATAACATGCGCATAATAGGCTTGCGTCATCATCTTGAGTTTAATACCGTGATCGTTTTACTCTAATAAAAGTAGTAAAAGACAAGAAAAGAACGGTAAAGTGGGAACAGGTGCACGTTTATTTGTACTACTGGCCATCATAATCTCGTAATTGATGGAAATGTACTCGTCTATGATATTACTTGTTTAATCAAAATCTTACATGTGTTTTAGTGATTATTGTTTGTATTCATTTTTTTCCATATTGCTATTGCTGTATTATTCTTCCCCTCTGTATAAGTGAGAAGGCAAAAGGAAGCCAGTGGTTGTATGGGACTCTAGGCATGTTTAGTCATATTTCTCAGATCTTATAGGATCATTACACGTCTTTTAAGATTCACTGTGTGTACCAATTCTCTCTTTAAACTGCTTCACCTTCTCGTGTGAACCGAGTGGCAAAATGAAACCAGCTGTTAGAAAGGAAGACCAGGTATGTATATATCTGCTACACTCTTCATTGTATCCAGCGCTGTTTATGAAGGCTGTTTACTTCTCTGTGTTATTCTTGAGGTCATTAATATCACCTCATTGTGCTATAATAGACACTGGTGATATTCCCCATCCTTCTATCTTTCTTCTCTATGTTGTTCTTATTCTTCACCTGTCTTAAGTCCGTATTCAGTGTCTTATTCCTCTTTATCTTTCTTTTTTATCATCCCTCAGTTACACCGTTTATCTCTGTCTTGCTTCTTATTTTTCTTCATTAATCGTTTTTTTTTCCTTATCCCTAAGATTGTTTTAAGATATTAGTGCTTTACGTTTCATTGATTTACGTGTGTTTTAATTAATTTCCTTCAGACTCTTCACCTTTTGCCTATTACCTCGTCATTCTCCTCTCTCTCTCTCTCTCTCTCTCTCTCTCTAATCAGCCCTTTTTACCGTATCCCCTCTCCCCCCTTCCTACCTTGTTTCCCTCCCCTCACTTTACCCCTCGTTACCTATTTCCCTTTTCCCCTCGACACCTGCAGTCTCTCTCATTCCCTCCATCTAAACCCTCTTCATTCTTCCTTCTTCCATCTCTCTTCTCTGAATCTTTTTTTTTTCTGTTACGTCTTCTCGTTCATTCCTCTTACTTTTTCTCCTCTTCCATCTCTCTCTCTCTCTCTCTCTCTCTCTCTCTCTCTATCTCTATCTCTCTCTCTCTCTCTCTCCCTCTTTTCCTTCCAACCTCCTCAGTCTCTCTCCATTATTTTTTTCTTCCTTCCTCATTCCCTTTGACATCCTTTTCTTCCTTATAACTCCACATTCCTTTCTCCCTCATTCCCTCCCTCTTTCTCCCTTTCTTCATTCCAGTTCTACATCTATCCTCTCTGCTTTTCTCTCCTTTTCTCCTTTTCTTTATCCTCTTGTAGCTGTCTCCTTTCTCCATCTGTCTCCCCGCTGTCACCTTCTCAGTCCACTTCTCCTATCCCACTACCTCTCTTTCCTCCACACTTCCCTCCCTCTCTCCCCCCCCCCACTCTCTGTCTCCATCCCCATCCTCTTTCCCTCTTTGATCTCTCTCTCTCTCTCTCTCCCACTTCTAAATGCATTCCTTTTTCCTTCCCCTTCTCTCCCTTGCTTTCTCTCCCGCTCAGTCCATTCTTCCCCCCTCTCTCCCTACTCTCTTCCTTTCCTCCACCTCTCTCCCTGTCCTTTCTTTTCTATCTCCACTCTTCCCCAATGCATCCACCTTACCTTACACTCCTCCCTCTTTCTCCCTTTCACCCACTATTCCCTTCCTTTCTCCTCTACCTTATCGTCCCCCCTCCATAAACCACCGTTCTCTCCATCTTTCCCTCCCTCCCATGCATCTCTCCGTCTCTCCGCTCCATCTCTTTCCCTCCACTTCATTTCTTGCTCCCTGCCGTCCATCTCTCCCTCTCCTCCAACTCTCCATCAGTTACCCTCCCTTCCTCTCTCCCTTCCTCCCTCCCATGCATCTCCCCCCTCTCCCCTCCCTCTCTCCCTCCCTCTCTCCCCACCCCCGCGAGGTGTGACTGTATTAATTAAGATATACCCAGGTGAGTCATGATGGAGGGAGGTGGGGGTAACTTGCCTACCTCCACAATACAATTACCCACACTCATCCACCCAACCTCATTATGCCCACTTTTCTACCTCATTATGGCCACTCCTCCACCTCATTATGGCCACTCCTCCACTTCATTATGGCCACTCCTCCACCTCATTATGGCCACTCCTCCACTTCATTATACCCAGTCTACTTGATTATGGCCACTCATCCACTCCATTATAAATACTCCTGACTCCACATCATTATCTCGAGAGAGAGAGAGAGAGAGAGAGAGAGAGAGAGAGAGAGAGAGAGAGAGAGAGAGAGAGAGAGAGAGAGAGATTTGAGTGAGATTTATGAGAAAAGAGGAGAAAGAGGAAGGTAGAAAAGAAGAATGGATGGGTAAGAAGAGATAAAATAAAATATAAGAGGAGAGAGAGACAAGAGGAGAGGAGAGGAGAGGAGAGGACAGAGGTAGAAAGAAAACTGCTAGAGAAAAGGAAACATGTGGAGAATGGAAAGGTTAAGAGAGAAGGTCAGAAGAGAGAGGATAAGAGAATAGAGAGGAAGAGGGAAAAGAGTAGAGAGGAAGAGGGAAAAGAGTAGAGAGGAAGAGGGAAAAGAGTAGAGAGGAAGAGGGAAAAGAGTAGAGAGGAAGAGGGAAAAGAGTAGAAAGGAAGAGGGATGAGTGGGTAAACGAAGATGCGTAAGAGACGAGAGGAAGAGTGAGAGGGAGTGAGAATAAGAGAGGTAGGAAGAGTGGTAAGATGAGAGAAAAAGAGGGGTAGGAAGGAAGAGGGGTTAGCGGGGAGAGGAGTAGTGAGGGGAGGGGAGAAGAAAAGAGGTAAGAAGTAAGAAGAGGAGTGAGATGGGAGAGAATGAGAGGCACGAGGGGAGATGATGAAAGGCAAGAAGGGGGAGAAAGAGGAATATGAGGGAGAGGAAGAAAGTAAGAGGGAAAAGGAAGAGAAGAGGCGAGAGGAAGAGGAATAAGAGAAAAGCGGAAGAGGGGTAAGGGTGGAGAGGAAGAGGGAGGAGTAAGTGGGGTAAGAGTAGAGAGGAGGAGGGATATAAGAGAGAAAGAGATGTAAGAAAGGAAGGAAAGAGAAGTAAGACAGCAGAAACGAGAGATAAGAGGGGAAGAGAAGAGGAGTAAGGGGGGGATACAAAAAGAGGTGACAGGAGAGAGACTCGAAAGAGGAGAAAAAGAAAAAAAAAAGAGAAGAAGAGAGGCATAAGGGTAAGAGAGGAGAGGAATGGAAAGAGGAGGAAGTGGAAGAGGAATAAGGGATTGAGGAAGTAGTAAACATGAAGGAAAAATGGAGGGGAAGAGGAAGGGAGGAAAATAGGAAGGTTGAGGGAGAAAGCTAAAGAAACAGAAAACAGAGGAAGAGGTGCAAGAGGAAAGGGGAAGAGGCGAAAGAGGGGAGAGGAAGGGGAGAGGCATGGGAGGAGATAAGGGGAAATGGAAGAGGAAGAGAGGGTGAAGAAAAACGTAGGCAAGGGAGAGGCCAGAGGAAGGAAAAAATGAAATTGAGAGAGGGGAGAGAAATGATGTGAGGGTGAAATGATAAAACCAAGTTACAATGTTAACTACCAGACCGGGGGAAGGAAACGAGAGAGAGAGAGAGAGAGAGAGAGAGAGAGAGAGAGAGAGAGAGAGGAAAAAGTGTCAAAGTGAAACAACAGGACAAACGAGGTTACTACATCACTGTGTTGCCGGGAAACAGACTGCTGGAGAAAGAGAGAGAGAGAGAGAGAGAGAGAGGTGGGGGGAGCTGACATCCCTTGTTTTATTCTTGTCTCCAGTTCCTCTCTCTCTCTCTCTCTCTCTCTCTCTCTCTCTCTGCCTCAGTAAATCCCTCCATTCATCCCTGCTTTCTCTCACTTTCACCCCCTGCTCTCACTCATCCGACAAATCTACCTCTCTCACTCTATATTCTTTTTCCCTTTCTCCCCTCTCTGCTGATTATGTTCCTCTCTCTCTCTCTCTCTCAATATTTTCTTCCTTCCCCTCCCTTGACTCCTCCCTCCCATCTTTCTTATCCTCTCCCTTCTCTCTCCTCTCCCTCTTTCTCTACATCCTCCATTTTCTCCCTGTTCCCCTCCTCCTCTTCCTCCTTTCTTCCTTCCTTGCCTTCTCCCCCTCCTTCACTTTCTCTGCCTCTCAGCTTCTTCCCTCCCTCCTCTCTCCCATCCACCTTCCCCTTCCCTTCTTCCTCTCTCCCTGTCTCTCACTTATCGCCATCTTCTCTCTCTGACCCAACAGACTACTTCCTACCTCTTCCCTTCTTATTTTCTCCTATCTCTCTCTCTCTCTCTCTCTCTCTCTCTCTCCCTGTCTCTCACTTATCGCAGTCTCCTATCTCTATCCCAGCAGACTACTTCCCTCTCTTCCCTTCTTATTTTCTCCGCCTTTCCCTCCTCTCATTCTCTCTCTCTCCACACCATTCTCTTCCTGTACCCCCCCCCCCACACACACACACATCCCACGCCGCTGTGCACCCCCATCACTACCTTCCCACACCTGCCCCCGTACCTAGCTAACTGTTAATTAGTGCCGTAATTGTGCGAGTGTTTCAATTAAGGCGCTTCAGTGCCGGATCAATGATAATGACTGATTAATTCACCTGATATGCAAGGGGTGGGCTGGGTGGGTGTCGGGAGGGGGAGTAGGGGGTGACAGGGGCGTACACCGCATAGGCACCACCGTTATTGATTACGGCGAACAGGTGGTGGGGAGAGGAGGGGAGAGGAGAAGGGAGGGGAGGGGAGAGAGAGGGAAGAAGCGGGGAGCTAGGAAGGAGGGAAATACTGAAGGATAGGGAAGGAAGAATCTGGTGTGAGGTGCGAGGAAGGTGTTGAGGGATTGAGAAGGATGGAGTGAGGGTGAAGAGGAGAGAGAGGATGGAAGGAAGGAATGGAGGGAGGAGGGAGAGGGATTAGGAGGAGGGAGAGGAAGAGGAAGGAAGGAGAGATATGTTGAGGAATAGGGGGAAAATGTAATGAACTGCTGACAGAGAGAGAGAGAGAGAGAGAGAGGTATGCAAGGCAGACTGGTAAATGCAAGGGTTTTAGGAAGGAAAGACCGGAGAGAGAGAAGGAAGAAGGGAGTTAAAGAGTAAAGGAAGGAAGGAAGAAAGTGGATAGGTGAGGGTGAGGAGGGAGAGAGAAATCGGGAGGGAAGAAAGAAAATAGGTAAAGAAAAGGAGAAGACGAGGAAGGAAGGAGGGAGGGAGGCAAATGCAGGGAGGGAGGAAGAATGGAGGAAAAGAAGGGATGAATGAATCAAGGAAAAGTGGAGAGGGTAGCATACTGAGGGATGGAGGAAAGGAAGGAAAGGGGAGAGGCAGGAGAAAACGAGGGGAGGGGAGGGACGCGGAGGGAAGTAGGGAGGAAAGTAAGGGTAGGAAGGAAGGAGGAAGGGAGGACAGTAAGGGCAGCAAGGAGAGGAAGGGGAGGGGGAAGGAGGAGGAGCAAAGGCATGAGGAAAGAATTTATGTAGAGGGAAGTAGGGAGGAAGTTACAGAGAGTGGCATAGAGGGAGGGAAGGGAGGTGGAAGGGAGGGAAGAGAGGTGTAAGGGAGCGTTGAAGGTCACTTGGTTGATAAGTAAATTGATGGTAGTGGTAGTTGTAGTGGCAGGTGTAGTGTAGTGGTTGTTATGGGTTACAGATTAAGTGATGGTGTTGATCAGTATTGCAAAGGTGAGACAAGGTGAGTATGGCTGTTATGGTATTGGTTTTAACATGGCGACAGCATACTTACAAAATGTTTATATTGTTAAGTAGATGATTGAAGAAGTTATATGTTCTTTGATGTAAAAGAAAAAAGAAAAAATCAAAGGCTTAAGCTGCAAAATTATCCCTTCCAAAGAAAGCGTTTAAATATGAGTGTATTAAAATCGTTCATAAAGTGAATGGATGACAGCGCCGAGGCAGCAGGAAATATACAGACCCAAATATGACCAGCTGAGTACATTGAAAGACCGAGAATACAGGTTACCTCTTAAATCTGAGAGAGAGAGAGAGAGAGAGTCTATAATGGGTTGCTGAATGTAGGTGTGGTGTTGGTTATGGTATCCTAGCTGAAGTGGAATTGATGATTAAGTTTCTATACTCTTTTTACTCTAACCTGGTCTAAACTGTCATCTCTCCCACTTGAATGCTGAGCTGTAACAACAAAGGAACACTAGAACATGATGCTAGTCACGAAGAAGAGCTATGGAATGGATGTCGAGCCGTAATATTGTCTTTTTCTCCCACTAAGCTACGTGATATAAGCTACAGAAGGACGAAAATCTGGGCCAAGTTGGTGTGAAAAAACTATATACTTTTTCTTACTACTTGGTCCAAGTTTTTTGTCCTTTTGCGGCTTGTCACGTACCGCGGCAGAAACATAAGACAATATAACGACCCTACAGCCTTTTCATGACACTTCCTCGTGACTAGCATTATAGTCTATCGATCTATAGTTACAACTGAGGATTAAAGTGAGAGAGGTGTCAATATTAGGCCACGCAAAATTGAAAAGGGTTTAGTTTCTGCGATGGAGCTGTCAAGAGAGAAGTTGATGCGGTAGTTGCTGCAGCTGTCGTATTTAACGTGGTCATTGACAGTCTTGAACAACCCTTTTAGTGCAATGTCGTCCTTTCTGTAGTTTTCTTCGTATTACCAGACGATTTTATTCAGCTTGTAGACTGCTCGTAAGGGAGGGATTGATTCAGGCTGTATTTAACCCCTGCAGGTCATAAAGTCTTGCCCAGGCTAAATAAAGTCGTTTGAAGAATGCAAGGTTAGGGCACTGGGAAATTAGTGTTAAAATCCTATACATCATTGCTCCTATGATGGACTAGTTTACATTATTCTTGTTACTAATAGACGATTTTATTCAGCTTAAGGAAGGGATCTCGCAGTGAAAAAGCTCAATGAATGCCGTATCTTACCCCTCCAAATTCGAAAAATCTCTAAGGGAAAAAAATCGTCTGGAGAGAGCAAAAATAAAAGTAAAAAACACCACCATTAGGCAGGAGGGGTTTAGGAATCAGAAGTACTTGGTTTGACATTAGAATTAGGCAGTGTTTCTTTGTGATTGCATTAGCTGGTAGTGATGATGGTGAAGAGGCCAGTGAGGGAGGGGAAAGAAGATAAAGAGGGTGTGTGAGCGATTTGTGACTGTGAGGAGTAGAGATGTGAGGGTGTTTGGGTGAGGCGGTGAACTTTGTGTGTGTGTGTGTGTGTGTGTGTGTGTGTGTGTGTGTTAACTGATGATGTGGGTGATGACTGGTGTGATGAAACTGATGACTATTAGTACTGATGCTGACTGTGGTGGCGTACTGTGGTGACTTATGGTGACTGGTGGTGTAGCGGAGACAGTAGTGTGGTGACTATGGTGATGAAAGAAATAGCTGTAGTATGGTAACTTATGGTGCCTGTTAATGGTGAATATAATGGCGAATATATAACTTGTATGGTGACGAGTATGGTGACTTATAGTGATCGTGGAATAGTGACTAGTATGGTGAAATTAATATGGTGACTGCAGTATGGTTTAATATAGTGAATATCATGGTCACTGTATTATGGTGACTACAGTATGGTGTCTAATATAGTGACTAGCATTATGATTATGGTATGGTGAATGGTTGCGTAGATGGTGAGGGTAATGTAGTGGCTCTGATGGTGTAGAAGCTTATGGTGACTCCAGTATGGCTGCTTATGGTGTAAATGGTGACAATTCTTACCATCACCACACCATAAGAGAGGCAAAGAGGGAAGATGAAAAGAGAGGGAATGGATGGGAACGCTGACTTTTACGAATAAGGATGGAAGGTGATTATGGGAATGATGAGAGAGGGGTTTTTGATGGGGAGAGAGAGAGAGAGAGAGAGAGAACAGACAGACAGACAGACAGACAGACAGAGACAGAGAGAGAGGAACGAACAGGAAATGGAACAGAAGAGGGAGAGGTTTATTTGATAATGTATAATTGAGAGAGAGAGAGAGAGAGAGAGAGAGAGAGAGAGAGAGAGAGAGAGAGAGAGAGAGAGAGAGAGAGAGAGAGAGAGGAATGAATAGGAAAGGGAACAGGAGAGGGAGAGGTTTATGTGATAATGTATAATTCAGAGAGAGAGAGAGAGAGAGAGAGAGGAATGAATAAGAAAGGGAATAGGAGAGGGAGAGGCTAATGTGATAAATAATGTAAATGAGAGAGAGAGAGAGAGAGAGAGAGAGAGAGAGAGAGTCAAAACGAGAGAGCAACAGTCCCTTGATCCAGAGGTGAGAGAGGGTGAGGTTGAGAGAGAGGGGAAGAGAGAGCCTATGATGGAAATGAATTTGTTCCAGTTAACCAATTTACATTTTTAGTATATCTGAATAATTCATTAATATATTAATTAATACTGAAATCAGAATTCAATAGCACGGAACGGTCGCAAATTGTCGATCTCAAATATTAAATGATTTTGACAGAATTTATTTTTTTTTTATTGGACACACGACTGAATTATGAGCATTTGTTAATTAAGGGAGGGTGGATGGGTGGATGAGTGGATGGTTAGTGCAGTGGATGGGTGGATGGTTAGTGGAGTGGGTGGATGGGTGGGTAAATGGTGGGAGCTTGGGTGGGTTACTGGTGTAGGTGGATATTGGGTGGAAAGGGTGGGTGGTGGTTGATGAATGTAATGGGTGAGTGGGGTGGTTAGATGCTGTGTGTGTGTGGGGGGGGGGATTAACGGGTGTGTGGGTGGATGTTGGGTGGAGTACTTGGATGAATGGATGATAAGTGGAGTGAGTGAGTGGGGTGGTTAGACGGTGTGTGCGGGGGGGTTTGGGGTTTGGGGGTTGGATGTGTGTGTGTGTGTGTGTGTGTGTGTGTGTGTGTGTGTGTGTGTGTGTGTGTGTGTGTGTGTGTGTGTGTGTGTGTGTGTGTGTGTGTGTGTGTGTGTGTGTGTGTGTGTGTGTGGACGAATGCATCATAAAAGAGGAGCAGTCGAATAGGTATCTGGTTTTTAAGTCTGTTTCTCCAAAATTAAAAGTGACTCTCTCTCTCTCTCTCTCTCTCTCTCTCTCTCTCTCTCTCTCTCTCTCCAATCTATCAGCCACATTTTATTTTATACAGACACAAAGAAGCTTATTTTTTCATATATTTAAAGCATCACACTTATTATTAATTCTGTCAGACTTTGCTTTACGTATATTATAAAAGATTATTTTAACAATTTTAGGCAACTTACTATAATGTAGTGCCGTTTATTTCAAGAACTAACGAAATTAATTAATACACTTAGGATTCCTCCATATAGCCTGTTTTAGGTTACTCATCCGTGGAAACGAAAATAATCTGATCTAATTTATCACATATTCGTATTATCTTTTCCAGTCTAGCCTGTCTTAAGCCTCTTCATACCCAGGCCATTCCAGTTCTTATCTCTCCTATCCGTGAATTATCTATCCATACGTGATAAAGACAAGGCCGACAGTTCAATTATTCTTGTCTAGTCAGCCTAAGATTACCAAACCTGACCATATTTAGGCGACTTATTCCTGACACAGAACTGGATGACACCACTTAAACACAATACACATGATCGCAATTAGACCGTCGGCATTCCTGGCTCAACCAACAAACATCTAAGTTTCTCGTATCTCGTATTGCTTCACTTAGCATAACGATACCTCACCTCATCTAACCTAACCTAATCTAACTTAACCTAATCCAGTCTAACCATACCTAACCAAAATTAGTTATACCTCACCTTGGCTCGTATTCTTGTTGCGTAAAGAAGCTCCCTAACACCTTTAGTTAAGCGATTTATTTTGTTTACTACATCTTACCGTCCTTTGTGTTACATCCATCTACCATCGCCATACTCGGCAATAATAACGTACCAAAGGATATTAACCAGAGACAACAAAAAAATAAATCGCTAAGGAATAGGTGCTGGAGAACCTCCTGAGGCGACGAAACTGCAATCCCTTATCTTACCTAACCATACCTGACGTAACCTAACCACACCTCAGCTGGTACTTCAAAGGAAACATTTGACGCAACCACACACAACCCAGATGACGTAGGCGAGTGACGTCAATCGGAAATGACACTAACGGAGCACATTTCACAAGGCAAGTGGAAAAGTTTGCTCCGTTACAGCCTGACCAGGAAGTTAGAGGGAAATGGCGACAAGGAAATGTGATTCTTCATGTCCGGATGCAGAGAAAAAAAGTTATTGGTTTTGGATGTGATGGTGGTGTTAAAGAGGGGCTACGTGGATGGGCAGTGGGGAGGAAGGTAAGGACTGTGGGACGAATGGATGGATAAATGGGTGGGAAATGGTTCAAACTGTCTAGCTATCTATATCCATCCATCTACCTATCTCTAACCATCCATCTATCTATCTATCTACATCTACAGTATATCTATCAATCTATCTATACAAAGTGTGTGTCTAGCTACAGGCAAAGGCTTAACAGCACGTTTCCACCAGCAAGTGGCATTAATCTGCATGGCATCCAGCACGATAAAATTATGGGCAAGGATTTGTGGTTGAGTATGTAGAGTTTGCAGAAATATAATTATGGCTATTTATCATGCTGACTTACGAGCAATCAACATCAGCAGGGTGCATCCATCATTTCTTTGTAAATTGTAGTACAGGATATTGGTCAAGAAGGTCCACACTACACTAAACACGTTCCGTATACACTCCCTACTTCATGGTCTCTCCCAGCTCTCCTTCCTTCCCTCCTCACTACTTCCATCTTCTGCTTCTTTCTTCTCACTTCCATACCCCTTGCCTTCCCTCGTTCTTTCTTCCTTCTCCCAGCCCCTCTTCCCTTCTCTTCTCAATCCTCCTATCTTCTTGCCACTATTCCCTTTCCTCCTGTCTTCTGTCAGTTTCTATTCAATCCTTTCCTCATCCAGCCACCCTTCCTTCCCTCATCCCTCCTTTGTTCCTTCCACCAGTCCCTCCTTCCTGCTCCTTTCTTCTAGCTCCACCTCCCTCCTTCCTTCCCTCTCCTCTCTCCTTCCTTCCCTCCCTCCTTCCTTCCCTCTCCTCTCTCCTTCCTTCCCTCCCTCCCTCATATGCACCCCAGTGGCATCGTTAGGACAATTATCCAAGGGGTGGCGCGTCTTAAAAGGGAAGAAGCACTCGCCTTCCCCCTCCCTATTAATGCCTCAGTCTCCCCCTAATTGCTACACTCGGCCCCGTTTTCTCCTATCCGATTGTCAGCCCCTTCTCTTTGTTGATGTTGTGCTTGGTAATGACGGTATTATTGTCCACTGATTCGTGTTTACATACGCTTTGTTGACGGACTGCCTCTGACGTCAGCAAGTGTTTACCTTTTTATCCACCTTTTCTTTCTATCTTTTTCGTTTTTTGTGTGTGCTTGTGTGTTTGCTTTCTTCGTCTTTGCTGATGAGTTTTTCTATAATTCTCTGTTTTTGTGCATTTTTATTTTTGTACACACACCGATTATGTAGTATTCTTATAGGCAATTGGTTTCATTACTCTTTTTAACTTATACTCTCTCTCTCTCTCAATGCCATTTTCTCATGAACTGCTCTCATCTCACTTAATTAATTACATGACCTCTGACTTTCACATCCATTTTGTACTGTTTCTCCTTCCGTATGGCCTTTTTCTGTCCCTTATCTTTTCCCCTTCCGTTTTGAATTTCCACCCTTCCCTCACCTGTTCTATCCCTCCTTTGCCTCCCCTCTTCCTTTTCCTTTCCTAAATTTCCCTATCTCTGTTTCTGTATTTCCCAGCCTTTCCCTATTTATTTTTCTCTACATTTTCTTCTGTTCCGTCAATCGCGATCTCCATTCACTGCCGTCTCGTCTCTATTTCTTTCTTTTTAATTCTCCTTTCTCTTCCCACGTTGTCTGTTTATATTTTGCGTCCCCTTCTATAACTCCTATTCCTCTCATTCTCCTACCCACCTCGTTCAACACATCCCCTGTCCTCTTCCCCCTTGTGTCCTATCTCCCCTTTTCAACTCTCTCCCTCCCCTCCGTCTGCCTCCTCCTCCTCCTCCTTCCTCTCCTACACGTAGTCCTTCCTCTTCTGCCCTTACTGTCACCTTTTTCTTCCTCTCTTCCTACCACCCCTCTTCCTCACCACCTCCGTCTCCTCTCTTCCCTCTCTTCTTGGTGTCCCCTTCCTTTCCTCTTCCCACCTCCTCCTTCTCTTCTTCTTACTTCTCCCCTTCTCTCTCTTTACTTCCCCCCTCCCTCTCCTCCTCTTCTTATTTCTCCCCTTTCTCTCCTCTGCCTACCTCCCCTCTTCGTATCGTCTCTCTGCTTCCTGTCCTCCTGTTACCTCCTCTCTCCTCTTCCTCTTCCCATTTCCCCTTCCTCTCCTCCTGCTACATCCTCTCTCCTTTTCCTCTTCCCATTTCCCCTTCCTCTCCTCTTCCTACTTCCCCTTTCTTTGCTCCTCCTACTACCCCTTTCTCTCCTCCTCCTCCTCCTCCTGTCTCCCCCCTCCTCTCCTCTCCCCCTCTCCCCCTCCCCACCAGCACAGAGGGTGTGTGTGTCTGGGCGCTAACGAGACAATTGATTGCTATATCACGCTCGACCTGCCTCACTCACCTCACCTGCCTTACTCACCTGCCTCACTCACCTACCTCACACACTCACCTACCTCACACACTCACCTACCTCACTCACTCACCTGCCTCACTCACTCACCTGTCTCGCTCATCTCACTTGCCTCACTCACGTTACCTGCCTCATTCACTCACATACCTTCCTCACTCATTCACCTGCCATATCCACTCACTTGCCTCATCGACTCACTCGCCTGCCTCATCCACTTACATACCTCACCCGCTTACTTGTCTCGCTCACTCACCTTCCTCACCCACTCGCCTGTCTCACCCACTCACCTGCCTCACTCACTCACCAGCCTCACTCACTCACCAGCCTCACTCACTCACTAGCCTCACTCACTCACTCACCTGTCTTACTCATCCATCTGCCTCACTCTCTCGCCTGTCTCAATCACTCGCTTTCTTCACTCACTCATCTGCCTCACCCACTCACCTGCCTCACTCATTCACCTGCCTTACCCACTCGTCTATCTTACCTACCTCACTCACCATGCCAATCTCCCATGCCTGACTAATCTTTCACCACCGAACGATTAAATTTAACTTAGAGAATATGTTCAGTAGAGAAGGGATGAGAGGCAAACTTCATTTTTCCCTTTTCTATGACAGATCCCCCTTGAAGAAAATTGCATAGGAGTAAAGAAAACGAGATAATAATGAGTTAACGTATTGAAAGGGTTATGCCAGAAATCTTTTAGAAACTGACATATTAAACGTGATGGAAAAAAATGGATCTCCTCTTAAATCACTCATCATCATCATCATCATCATCATCATCATCATCATCATCACCATCACCACCACCACCACCATCATTATCATCATCATCATCATCCTGGTCTGGGCTCGATTCGATATGGGGGCGAATATTTAACAGGATGTAGTGGCATATCTTTTTGTGTCTTTCAACATGTTTGCTTCTTGTTAAGGTTTTCTCGATGATACGTACAAACTCCTTTACTCACAAGCACACATACACACTCCTTAACTCACAAGCACATGATCTCCATTACTCACAACCACATAATCTCCCTTACTTACAAGCACATATACACACTCCTTAACTCACAAGCACATATACACACTCCTTAACTCACAAGCACATAATCTCCCATACTCACAAGCCATACACACTCCTTTACTCACAAGCACATATACACACTTCTTTGCTCACATGCACATATACACACTTCTTTGCTCACATGCACATATACACACTCCCTTACTCACAAACACATATACACACTCCTTTACTCACAAGCACATATACACACTTCTTTGCCCACAAGCACATATACACACTTCTTTGCTCACATGCACATATACACACTTCTTTGCTCACATGCACATATACACACTTCTTTGCTCACATGCACATATACACACTCCCTTACTCACAATCACATATACAAACTCCCTTACTCACAAGCACATATACAAACTCCCATACTCACAAGCACATATACAAACATCCATACTCACAAGCACATATACACACTCCCTTACTCACAAGCACATATACACACTCCCTTACTCACCAGCACATATACACACTCCCTTACTCACAAGCACATATACACACTCCCTTACTCACAAACACATATACACACTCCCTTACTCACAAGCACATATACACACTCCCTTACTCACAAGCACATATACACACTCCCTTACTCACAAGCACATATACACACTCCCTTACTCACAAGCACACATACACACTCCCTTACTCACAAGCACATATACACACTCCTTTACTCACAAGCACATATACACACTTCTTTGCTCACATGCACATATACACACTCCCTTACTCCCAGTCAATTATGCACACTCCCTTACAGTACAATCACATATACACACTCCCTTACTAGCACACCTACACACTCCTTTACTCTCACAGTTTCATCTCCACTTCTCACCCAACATTACAGAAGCCTTCCACGCCTATACCCGTGTCTGATGCACTGGGTGGGGGAGGGTCATTCCCCCTGTGACAGAATATTGCGTTCCTTGGTCCTAGAGATTAAATGATTTCCAGATCCAATAAAACATGACTTAACCCAGCAGAGGTGTTTCTTACGCCAGGTGTAAATTGGTAGATACATAAACACATACATACATATATACATACACACATATATTCTTACATGCAAACATACATACATACATACATACCAACACACATCCATCCAGCCATACATTCATTCATACATCCACATATATGTCACTGTACTTCAACCACAGCATACTCACAAAACTCTCTCTCTCTCTCTTTCTCACACACACACACACACACACACACACACACACACACATTTATCAAGAGCAAACTGGCGATATCAAGCCGACCATAACCTCCTCAGCATCGCCCCCTCCCGTCACCTTAATCCCAAAATTCACACCCCAAAAAAAGCCACAAAAAAGCCCCGAGAAACAGCGCCACCCAAACCAGCAATTAGTGTCTTGTCTAATTGCATTCAGAGGTCATTAAGGCCGCGGGAACTAGGGTGAGGCGGGGATCATATTCTCGTCGGGAAAGGAGAATGCGTAACACTTCTTCCTTGGTGGTTTAGTTTGTACATTAACCCTCTCGTACTTGGGATAACTCAGGAAGGAATTCGTTACGTCTCTCCCTCTCCCCTTCCTCTCTCCTCAGTCCTTCCTCCCTCCTTCCCTCTTTTATTCCCTTTCCTCTTGCTTTCTCCCCGCCTGCCTCTTCTTATATTCTTACTCTCTCCCTCTTCTTTACATATTTCCATCTCGCTTCTCCCTTAGTCTCTCTATTAACCTCTTCCTCTATTCTTCCTTTACGCTTCTCTTCCTAACCCTTTCTTTACCTTTCCCTTTAGTTTCCATGTTCTTCAGTTCTCTCTCTCTCTCTCTCTCTCTCTCTCTCTCCCCATCAAATTTCCCCCTCCCTGCCTTCCTTCTGTTCGTCCCCTTCTTTCATTTGTCACCTCCATACACTTCCTTTTACCAGTCCTCTCTCTCTCTCTCTCTCTCTCTCTCTCTCTCTCTCTCTCTCTGTCTTCTTCTGTGACTCAGAATAAATATCACTGTCAGCCTGTAACCGTAGCAGTAAATGTGGGCTCCTGCAGAACTTAAAGCTTTCCGGAGGGAGAGTGGTAGTAAAAAAAAAAAAACTCATGCTGGAGACGTACGACAGGGATGCAGTACCCGTTTGAGAGTAGTACATATATGCAAGTCCTGTGTTGTTGTTGTTGTTGTTGTTGTTGTTGTTGTGTGTGTGTGTGTGTGTGTGTGTGTGTGTGTGTGTGTGTGTGTGTGTGTGTGTGTGTGTGTGTGTGTGTGTGTGTGTGTGTGTGTGTGTGTGTGTGTGTGTGTGTACTGGCCTCGAACGAACCTCTGAAATCCATCAATCTTTGTTTTTTTCTGCAATATTTTGTGTGTTACTTTATTCCCCATTTTCTATATCCCTTCTTTATTTCTTTCCTTCCTCCCTTTACTATCACTTCACCTCTCTCTTCCCTCTTGCTTCTTCCTTTCCCCTCTTCCTCTTATTATCCCTACCCATCCCTCCCTCCCTCCCACTGCATTTCTTCCTCTTCTCTCAATTTCCTCTTTTCTCACTTTCTTTCTCCCTTCCTCTAGCCCTGTTTCATTCTCCTCGTCTCTCCCATCCCTTCTCCTTTTCATGCCTTCCAACATTCTCTTTTCCCTCTTTCTTTTACCTTGTCAACTTCCTTACTCCTCTCTGTTTTCCCCTCCTCCTCTTTTCCTCTTTCCCCCTCGTCCTTTCCCCTCTTCCTCTCACTGCCCTCCATTCCTCCCCCCTCTCCCCACTCGCTCCCTTCCTCCCAGTCCTCTTTTCCCCTTCTCTCCCTCCTTCCTAACTAACTCTTTTCTTGCCTCCACCTTCCCCTCTTCTCCCTCTCCTCCTTTCGTATCCCTGCCCTTTTCCCATCTTATTCTCTCTCTTCCCTTCTCCTCCCTTCCTTTCTGTTCTCTCTCCCTTCCTATTCTCCCTTCCCTTCTCCTTCCTCCCTTCCTATCCCCCCTGTGAGCCCAATTAGTGAAGGGGAGTATTTGCGCCCCGTTTAATAATAGTAATCTTGGAGGTACTGCCGTCCCCTCGCTCCCCCCTCAGGGCTTGTCACTACCAGAGGGGTGGGGGTTGGGTGGGGGTGAAGGAGTGGGGTGGGGGTGGAGGGGAGAAGGGGGGACGAAGGAAATATTGGAGGAAAGAGAGGCAAAGGAGGGGAAGGGTGGGTAGGAGTAGAAGGTGAGGGAAGAAGGAGAAGGAAAGAAATGATGAGGGAAAGAAAACGGGAGGTGCTTGTGGATAAGAGGTGAGGGGAGAAGGAGAGAGGAAGGAAGGAAATGATGGGGGGAAAGACGAAAGTGAGGGAGGAAGAGTGGGAGGGAGGAGGGGTGGGGGTTAGGGAGGTACTGAGATGCGAAGAGGGGAAGAAGGAAGTAATGGGGGAAAGAGTAAAATGAGAGAAGAACAGCAGGAGGGGAGAGAGGTGGGGGCAGGGAGGCTGAGAGACAGGTGCGGCTGAGGAGGTGGAGAAGAGCAAGGAGGAGGGATGGAAAAGAAATGGAAAGGAGAGAGAAGGAAGTTAAAGGGACAGTAAAGAGGAAGGAAAATGAAATGAAAGTGAGGGGAGAAGGAAAGTGAGTGAGGGAAATAAAGAAGCATGCGAGAGGAGGATGGTGGGAGGTTGGCTAGAAGAAAAGGGAGAAAGGGAAATGAAGAAAAATTGTGAATACGGTGTCATATATATATATATATATATATATATATATATATATATATATATAAAAGAGACAGACAGACAGAGATGCTGTACCAAAAGGGGAGAACATTGTGTCTAAGAGTCACTGACATACAGTGTCAAAAGTAGGTGGCAGGTGGGGGAACGAATCATCCATCCACTATGTAATGCTATATTCAGGTGTCTCTACACTGAGACAAGTCAAACTGTTGTGGTCCTCGAAACCATTTACTGA